>NC_138131.1:85712345-85920033 GCF_964188305.1 Podarcis bocagei
AACCACTGTTCCGCGGCACACTAGTGTGCCGCGAGATGTTGCCTGGTGTGCCGCGGGAAAAATTAAAAAATTCGAAAGATTTTTTTTTAAAAAAGTCAAATTTTCGATTGGGACGCCGTCACTAGATGACCCCTGGGGTTCCCTCCCTCCCTCCCGCTCTGCGCCTCCCTCCTCCTCCTCCTCCGGGGAGGCCCTTCCTGGCTCTCGGCCAAGGCTTGGCGGCTGCCACTCACTCACTCGCTCGCCCACCCGTCCCTCCATCCCTGCACCCAGCCTCTCCCCCTCCGTCCCCGGCGCGGGGGCTGCCGGGATCCGTAGTCCCCTCGCCCTTGGGCTCCGCGCCCGCGCGGGGTGCGCGAACTACGTTTCCCAGCGTGGCCTGGCGGGCCGGGCGTTTTGTTTGAAGCGCTCTTCTCCCGGCCATGGAATGAGCACAGCGGCGGCGGGCGGGCAGGGGCTCTTCCGCGCAGACCCCGCACAGCCTGCCTGCACCCCCACGGAGATCGGGTGGCAGGATGGAGCCCAGGGATCCCCGCGGAGGCGGAGCGGCGGAGGCGGAGGCTGCCCCCCAGGTAGGGCTGCGTCGGGGGGGTGTTTATTTTTGCAATGCTGCATCCGCGCCGGAGGGGACGCATCGGACCGCGGGGAGACCCCTTGGCGGGCGTGCAAGGCAATGCATGCGTGCAGGTGTTGCATGGAGTGCAGTGCAATGCAATGGCAACGCGGCGCCCTGCATGCATGCATGCAACTTCCACCGGCGCTCCGGACTTGGCAGGTGAGGGGGGTCCCCAGTGGGTGGCAGAGAGAGCCGGGAGGGCGAAGGGGAGCCGGGGGGGAGCAGCGCTGCTCCCCGAGCTGAGCCCGGGGGGAAACTTCGGCGTCGTTGCGCCGGGTGTTGGAAGCGGAGGCTGGCGGGGGCCCCTCACCTGCAAAACCTGGTCGCCTCTCATATATTTCGTGCATTGCATTCATCGCCCGCTTTCTCCTCCAAGGAGCTCCCGGGGGCGCGCGTGGTTCTCCCCGTGTTAACCTCGCAACAACAGCCCTGCGAGGTGGGTCAGGCAAGTGGCCCACGGGAGCACCCAGGGATTGTCCTGGCCAGGTGGGGTGATTTGAACCCTGCTCTCTGCCCGGTCTTCGTCCTCATTTAGCCCCCACATGTGCATGACTGTGCATGACTGAGGTTTTCCCCCCTCGTCTTGGCAATGGTGTGAGTCTGTGCTGTTAATTAATGGGATTCTGCCTTCGGAGAAGATGAGCCAGCCCTCAAGGAGGTGATTATGTAATTTGCTAGCAATTCATGTCCCTCCCGGAGTGACGCTGAGCACTGACGTCACGGGGCTGTAATGGTGGTGTGCCTCGAGATTTTTTTCATGAAACAAGTGTGCCTTTGCCCAAAAAAGGTTGGGAAACACTGCCTTAAACCCTTCCTGGTGCTCCGAGCTCCCTCACTCCTAACCCCCCCCCCCCTGGTTTAAAAACGGATAGTATTTCTGGGTCGGCCTGGTGTTTCTTTCCCGCTGTTGCCCCATAGTAATAAAAGCTATCGCTGGGTGTTTCTTTATCCCCTTTAGTTTTAAAACTTTTCCTGTGCACCGGACTTGCAATCCCCCCCCCTGCTTGGTTTAAGAGTGTGCAGCTATACTGCAGCTGCATCCCCAGGGTAATTCTGTTCAGCTTACTCCAAAGTCTTTGTTAGTTGAACGTGCTATCCAAAGAACTACTTAGTTGAACGCGATTTTATTTGCCTGGCAGTTATCGTTATATTAGCTGCTTTCAGCATTTGTTTTACTTGGGAGACGCAGTCACACCCCCACTTCCCTTCCCCTCACATTGTCCTTTGATCACCGGCCAGGGTTGCTTTGTTTTCCCTTAAGCACCGAATAGCTGGGCAATTAACAGCCTCCTGGTATTACAGAAGGCAGCTTATGCTTTAGCTGCAGAACCAGTTCTCGTTTGTTGTTCTAGTAACACCTTTACTGCCACTCCCTTGCGGGCTGCTTTACCTGCAGTCGTCTCCGCCCATTGCTCACAGCAATTGAGTCACCTCAATATAATTGCTGATAGTATTAGCAGTTCTTGAAATTCAGTTTGCCAGATATATTGCAGGTTAATTGAAGCAGGCCCCCTGAGGGAGGCAGGTTCCTTACTATCTAATATCTAGTGGTCAGCGGTGGTCTCAATTTGCTAATTAATATCTGCAACATGTTATTTACATCTAATTTAAAATATCAATCAGGTAATTTGATCAATCCATTCGTTTTGCACCAACATATTCAGTAATTGATTAGAGACTAATTTAAGAGGCTTGAGATTTTACTAACTGGGGATTACATTAATTTTATATTATTTTAACTGATTTGAGATGCTTGAATAAAATCTGAATTTGACCAGTTTATTGGACACAATAGGGTGCTAATTAACCAGTAGCAATAGCTAGTGTAAATTGATAGCGGCTTTATAGTAACTTTAATTACATTGTAATAATTTATTGAGAATTAGCAATATATTTACTGATTAAATAAATAAATAAATAAATAAATAAAATAATAATAATGTAAAATAATAATAATAATAATTAACAAAATAAATAAATAAAATTAATAATAATAACTACCAGGCAGGATACATTGTCGCTTAAAGACAGGCAGTTCGTGGTACATTGTTGATTCAGGTACCTGGCGGATGGCCAATCAAGGATACATTGTCTTTGGCAGCATTTTCCTTCTGCTGGGGCCTCCAGCATAACCTTATGTTTTTCAAATTGTTAGTTAAAGGGACATTTCCATTTGATTGCAGTGTGGGGGCCGCCCATTGTTCCATCCCTATATGCTTGTGTGTTATTTAGCTGTGTCTATCTGCCTGGCCCTTTGCTTGGTGGCAAATAAATAAATTTATAGGCAAATACAAACCAAACAGTCAAGTGAAGAATAATTATTTCATATCATCATTAGTTATGGTGGACAATTAATGGCATCATCAATTAATTCTACTTACAGTGGTAATTATTTGAACAAATAATACTGGAATAGATTGTAATAAATAACAATAACAATAAATAATAGAATAATGACAACAACAACAAATAAATAAATAAATAAAAATGAATAGATAAATAATAGAATAAAATACTACTAATAATAAATAAAATAAGTGGATGCAATTTATTTATTTATTTTTTTGAAAAATTATTATAATAAATAAATAAATAATGATAAATATACATTAATAATAATAAAAGAGAATAAGTGGAATGATGTCACATACCAAGATTAAATTGATTAATTAATTAAACAAATCCATAGATAAATATATAAATAAACAAATAACATAAAAATAAATAAATAAAATAAAATTCATTAGTAATAAATAATTTACATATATTTCGGAACCCTCAGTTGGTTAGAGCGTGGTGACAATAACACCAAGGTTGCAGGTTTGATCCCTGTATGGAACAATTATATATTCCTGCTTTGCAAGGGGTTGGACTAAATGACCCTCGGGGTCCCACGCAATTCTAGAGAGCCTGGATAGCTCAACTGGTTAGAGCATGGGGCCGATAATGCTAAGGTTGCTGGTTTGATCCCCGTATGGGAGCCCGGTATATTCTGCATTGCAGGGGATTGAATGAGATATTATAATATGAAGTAGGAAGCATCTTATTTTTAAGAAAAATTAAAAAAAAGAATAAATAATAATAATAAATATTAATATATAGAGAGAGAGTAATAAATAACACACGCAAGCACATACTAATGGGATAAACAATTAAACATTTAACTGAATGCTTGAGAATCATTGGTTATTTTAAGTAAAGCAATCATTAGTTAGTATATTTGTTTCAGAATCAATAACACGTCCCTGTACAACCGCTTGTAAGCGGTGGCACGTGTTTGTGGCAGTAGCTTTAGCATGTTATCCTTGGCGCCTAAGAGGAAGCGCTCTGCAACGGAATCAACTCACACCTCAGGCTGCATGGGTGCTGTCAGAGCTGCTTCCAGATCCTAGCTCACAGAGGATCACGCTAGCCAGCGGTCATTAAATAAAAGTCTTTATTGAATTACAGTTTCCATTCTCACGCTGCTGTCTGCAACTCTACGTCTACTAGCTAGATCGGCGAGGCTCCGTCTGAGTCTCCGCCCCGTGCGCACCAACTTAATATCCTAGCCTTGCTCCACCTTTTCCTCCTGACTGTCCTCCTCTGGGTCCCTCTACCCCCCGGGGCTTCTTCCTTCCGGGATTCTTCTGACGCTGACCCGGACCCTTCTGCCTCCTTGCGCCGGGCTTTAGGACCTGGTTCCCTTTTGGGGCTGCTCACTGCGCCGCCTTCCTCTGCATTTGAACTTGGCGCGCGCGCCCAACCTTCCACTTTCCTCTTAACCGTTTCTTCGCTCCCCGATGGAGGTGTGGCCACTCCTGACTCCTGCCCTCCCTCCTGTGGTGAGCTGCCAGCGCTTCCCCCCTGGCTCCTTTCCTCTTCCCTGCTTCCTGGCGGTGACGCTGGTCCCGATTTCCAGCTGCTCCCCCCTGAGTCTCCTCTGGCTCTATCTTCCTGGGGTGCCTCCCTAGACTCCCCCCTTGCCCTGGCCACTGGTGCTCCTTTCTGTGAATCCTCTGATTCACTGGAAAGACTGGGAGATCTCGGGTCGTCGTCATCACTCATCCTTTCCTCTGTCTCCTCCCCTTCGCTCTCTGTTTCCTCCCTTGCCCGTGCCTCTACACCTAAACCCCTGACAGGTGCCAATAGCCGTAATTCATCGGGGGTGCCACATGGATGGGATAATAACCCCAAACATATTTCACACTGCCTAAATGCATTTAGATCGTTCATTGATGATTATGAGCAGCGTTTTTTCCGATCAATCCCCTATAATGAATAATTATTTCATATCATCGTCAGTTACGGTAGACAATTGATAGTATCAGTAATTAATTCTACTTACAGTGGTAAGTGATTGAACAAATGATACTGGACTAGATTTTAATAAATAACAACAATAATAAATAATAATAACAATAAATAGATAAATAAATAACAGATAAATAATAATAGAATGATAACAACAACAATAAGGGGGTATAGCTCAGTGGTAGAGCATTTGACTGCACATCAAGAGGTCCCTGGTTCATATCCGGGTGCCCCCCCCACCAGCTCCCTCCTCTCCGCATTCTTTGATTGAATTCTTTGATCGGGCACTAAGACTTATCCGGAATTTTGGTTACGAGGCACTCTTGACAAAATGTGACATAGTCAGCCTTCTGTCTATTGCCAGTTCATCCCAATGACTCTCATTTGCTGGGATTCAAATTTCAAGGGAAATATTACATTGTCAAGGCTTTGCCGATTGGTTGTTCTGCAGCTGGCTCGGCCTTTGAGACATTTAGCACTTGCGCTACAGAAGGACTGGGCCTTGCGCTACAGAACCAACTCACCTGGGGCGACACGTTACCTCGGTGACTTTCTACTCATTGGGAAACCCAATACTGGCGAATGTGCCTCCCTTCTGGAGGCCTTCTCAGCTTTGGCCCAGGAGCTGGGAGTTCCCCTCACAGCAGATAAGGCGGACCCTCAACGCATCTTACTTGCCTGGGCATAGAGCTTGACACAGCAGCTCAATCCGCCCGCCTGCCAGTGGGGAAAATAGTTGCCCTTAACGAAACTATTCGTCAAACCCTTCCCGAAATAATAATAATAATAATAATAATAATAATAATAATAATAATAAAGTCGCTTTTAGACAGGTCCAGTCCTTGCTAGATCATTTCAACTTCGCATGTAGAGTAGTTTCACCAGGCCGCCCATTTCGCTCCCGCTTAGCCAGGTTGTAAGCGGGCCTCAAGCATCCGCACCACAATGCGCGTGCCCGCCGAGCCAGGCTGTCAGTGGTCTTAGACACCCGCACAACAGGGTCCGCCTCCCCAGGTCAAGGCAGATCTGGAGGTGTGGACGACTTGTCTGGAGATCTACAATGGGTATCTCTATGGCAGGATGTCTTGAATCTGTCATCAGACTTCCAGGTCCAATTGGACGCGGCTGGGTCCTTAGGCTTTGGCTTGTACTTCAAGGGGCGCTGGTGTGCACTACGATGGCCGACGGCATGGCAAGGTCAGGCCATCACGGGGATCTCACCTCTCTTGAGTTCTTTCCAATAGTGGTGGCCGCTCACATCTGGACGGAAGATTTCTGAGATCTCCGCGTGTGCTTCAGGACCGACAACCTGGCGGTCATGAACATTCTAGCCAGGCAGTCATCTCGGTCTGAGAGGATCTCCTCCCTTCTGCGGGCGTTCGTCCTCCGGTGCCTTGAGTACAACATAAGATTTTCAGCCAAATTCGTACCCTGAGCCAATAATGACATTGCCGATGCCTTGTCTCGATTTCAGATACCTCGCTTCCGGTTGCTTGCACCTAGAGCACAACTGTTGCCCAAACACTTTCCGGAGCACCTGTGGAATGTGGGAGACACAAAGTGATACAGGGAGTATTGGCATCCGTGGCACCCTCCACTTTCAGGTCCTACAAGAAGGCCTGGTGTGATTTCCTTGGTTTCAGGTCTGGGTTATCTGGGCTCTCTCATGACGTACCTCCTACCACTGACTTGTCTTGCAGTACCTTTCCCATCTCGATGATCTGGGACGTGCTCCTAAAACCTTAAAGATTCACGTGGCCGCCATCAGCTTCTTTTCAAAAGCTACATTTGCTCATGACCCGGGTAGCGACTTCTTGATCCATAGAGCCATTGAGGGTTGGGGCAGGTTACAACCTAACAGGGCCGAGGGCCGTAAGCCGATTTCTTACGGGTTATCACAGATACGCATAAAATTCAGGTCAATTTGCTGACCCATCTTCATGGACCAGAAACGGACCCGGGCCGGGCGGTCTGAGGTAGAGGTACCGCCTAGTGTCCTCTACCGGGCATGGGCCCTGCTGTGCCGACGCCGCGAGCTCCAAAAAGCCCACAGTGACCTGGAGAAAGTGCGAGCCATTTGGATGTGGATCTGCCACCATATAGGTAGGTGGGGGTACCACCTTTCTGCATACTTGAGTCCCCTTGCCTCTGACAACTTCCGGTATTAAAAGATCAGCCTTTGTCACTGCCCTGCGCCCATGAATCCAGCTCTGTAGCAGAGTTCTTTAGCAGACACCCAGTCCAGTGATTGCCAGCCAAGGAAGATGGATACGTAAGGTCATATCAAAGCAAGTTATATTCAGAGTAGACCGACTGAAATCAAAGGATGTAAGTAACTCATGGACATTAAATTTAGTGGGTCTACTCCGAGCATGGCTTCTTTGCAGCTGTCTCGGGCATTTTCACCATTTCATAGCCAGCCATGTCAGCTCCATTTGCACAAAGGATTCTGGATTGTAACCTGTGTGGATCAGTGATTTGGTGTTTGGCTCACACAGAGCTTGACTGGGATCTCTGTTCAACCATGAATCTCAGAAGGGATCAGGAGGTGCTCACTGATAACAGAAATCACTGGGTTAAAGCTCACTGAAAGTGCCGCGGTAGCATTATTATCAATTTACGATGGGGTGGAAGGTTTGCAGGCTATGAAGGACTCGCTCACAAATTTATTGAAAGCTGTACGAATTATGATAGCTAGCAAGTGGAAGGGGCAAGCAGAATATAAAATGCAAAAATGGTATGAAGAGGTGTGGGAGATATAGCTATTAATGATAAATGAACATGTGCCATTAAGGTAAGACGGGGAATATGCAGAAGGAATGATTTTGAGGAGATATGGAGGGTGTTTGTAGAATTTGTACTGTTACAACGGAAAGGGGTCAAACCATCGCTAGAGGTGTTGAAATTTTGGGAGGTTACTTTACTTTACAAGAGCCAGACACTAGTACAAAAAGGGTGTTGGAGTTAATTCAAGAATTTGGTCAAGTGGGACTTCCGGAGGCGTCGCGAAACGGCAATGGCGGTCCTCTTCGCGCTGTGAAGAGGGGCTCCGCGGAAAAGGGTCGTCCGCTGCGGCAGAGCAGAGACCCGTTAAGAAAACCCACGGGCAGAGTGAGCCTGTGGTCGTGGGACTCGGCGGGCACCAGAAGCGACCCTGAAAACGAAGAAGGAACCCCGTAAGGGGCTCCGGAACGTGGAAGGGGGAGCGGTGCTGTGAGTTCATCGCTCTTTCCGCGGAAGCGAAGCCGCGCGGCTGCTGCTGATGAGCGCTGTCCTTTCTTCCTGAAACATTAGACTCCAAACTTCATACCCGTGAGTAAGGACTATAAAATTTTTGGGACTAAATTTATTAATTCGGCTGAAAACGGGAGACGTAACCAGGAAGTCCGTCTTCCAATTCTGCTTAAAGATCAAAGCAAAGACTCTGGCATGCGTGAAGCGCTTCAGAAGGGATTACAAAAAAAGGTTGGATTATCGTGCAATGTTTGAACTTGTTATTGAGAAGTTAAAAGGGCCAGTTTTGTTTTAACTGACTGGATTTGGACCAGAACTTTCCCTCCTCCCGGTGGATTACAAAGGATTAAGAAACCAAATCAGCGGACTGCCAGGGTAAAAGAGAACTGTCAAATTGCGGAAACTGTATTTAATACTGAAAGTGCTACTTTTGAGCGTTACTGTTGGATACAAACAGATACTGTTACTTGCACCTTGCTGGAAACTTTGTTTTAATTTGGGAAAAGCTCTGCATGCCTAAAGGGACATTGAAGGTGCCTCTTAATTTATTTTGAACTGCTGGAACTTTAATGGCGGAAAAAGTTTCTTTCTTTTTCTGAATTACAGGGGTGCTCCCCCTAGAGGATTTGAGAACTATAAGTCTCTGGGAACTGCATATTATTTTGGCTATCTGTTGCCTTGCTGTTTATACTTTGGACTGTGTTTCCCATGGAATTGCTTACAGTTTGACCTTAACGCATAGACAGCTGTGGAATGAGTGGCACAGGAAAAACAAGGTCGGCCAAAACGAAAGCAAAACAATCTGTGCAATTATTGCAAACAACTTTGACTTCTCAGCCACGTAGATCATCTGTCCCAATTGTTTTAGGACTGCAAGAAGGAGAAGTTGAGCAGCCAGCCTCAGAGGATATGGCTGCAGGAGGACTTGACCCAGTCTCAAAACAAATTTTGGAACAACTGGCAGCTTTAAACAAAAAGGCTGATGAACAGTCAACTAAATTTGATCAAGTTACAGCCACTATTAATAAACTAACTGAGCAAGTCACTCAACACACACAAGCAATTGGGAATCTTCAGGTAACAACTGCAGAAAATCGTAAGTTGGCTGAGGAAGCTAACCAAAAGGCAGAACAAGCGAATCAGAAGGCCGAGGCAATAAAAGGGGAAGTAAGGCCACTACACAAGCAGATCAATGAACAGCAGGCCTATCTGTCTATGGTGGAATTGAAGAATCGGGAAAACAACCTTAGATTAAGAGCCATCCCAGAACTTGAACAAGGAGATTTGATTGGTTATCTGACATCAGAACTATCAAAGTTCTGGGGTATAGAAGAGGACAAGGACTTTAAAATTGTTACTGCTTTCAGATTGGGAAGAGTGGTTGGGAAGGACAGATCTAGAGACTGTTTGATTATCCTGAGATCTAGACAAGAAAGAGACAAAATACTAGGCCTACACTTTGGAAAATCACTGGTAATTCAAGGCAAAAGAGCAGAAATTTACAGAGACATACCAAAACAACTTTTGGACCTTAGAGCTACTTATACAGAACTTGCAAGACTACTAAGAGGCAACTCAATTCCTTACAGGTGGGAGTTCCCCCAAGGACTATCTTTTAACTTTAAAGGAAAGAAAGTTAAAATCAGAACAGCAGAAGATCAACAAAAGTTTATGAAAGACCACGAAGAGGACCTTCAAAAGGGAGCAGCAGCATCTTGGCCACCACCTCTGCCTACATCTGTACCAACACCAGCACCTCTGGGCTCAGAGGAAAAGGAAGAGACACCACTATAAGGACTAACAGACTGATCCAGGATGTCTCTGCAGCTCTTTAGTTGGAATATTAATGGCGGAAATTCTCCGGAAAAAAGAAGAAGAATCTTTCACATATTGAAAAAAGAACAATTGGACATTATTTGCTTGCAGGAAACGCACGTGACTAGGCTCCATAGGAAAGTGTTAATTAACAAAAGACTAGGCCAAGAATTTATTTCATCAGATAGAGTCAAGAAAAGGGGCGTGGTGATTTATGCAAAGGAGAACCTGTCACCGAAATTTCTATTCAAAGATGAGCAAGGAAGAATTTTGGCAATCGAAATACAGACACAAGGAGAAAAATTTTTGATATTAGGAATCTATGCACCAAATGAGGGGAAATCAGAATTTTATAAGAAGCTGCATGAGATAATGCTGGACTATCTGGACTATACCAACATCATTATGATGGGAGATATGAATGGGGTGGTCTCTACACACATGGATAAGTCACAAAATCAAAATTTAACAAAAGATGGCAGACTACCTAAAACTTTTTTTGAACTAACTGACAGTATGGATTTGATTGATATATGGAGGACAAAGAACCCCTTAGGTCGCGGGTGTCAAACACAAGGCCCGCGGGCCGAATCCGGCCCGCCAGACCTCGTCATGTGGCCCGTGTAGCCGCCGCCGGCCGCCAGCCTTCACCTTTTATTCTCACTTTTTTTTTTTTGACACAAGAAAGCCACCTCTTCAGCGCATGCGCGGCAGCCTACAAGCCAGAGAATTTGTTTTTCTGTAAAAAGAATCTCCATGTATCCGACCGTCGTGGAGGTGCTAGGACCGTGGCGGTCTGCTTTTCGTTGCTGCGTTCGCACTCCCTTGGCTGATTTTGCAGCGCCCGTGTTCGTCCTCACCCCTGTTCCGCTCTTCCAGGCACAGCAACCCTCCCTTAAAAAAGCTCATCCAGTTTGGCATACTAACCTAAAAAAACCTCATGGGTTTCTTTTCTTAAGTAATGGGCTGTGTTTTTGAAGTTGCGAACAAATTAACAGGGCGACTCTTTCTCTCTCTCTCTCTCTCTCTCTCTCTCTCTTTCTCAGCCCTCTCCCACCTCTCCATATCTCCCTGCTTAACTATTTCCTGCCTCACTTTAAATCTTTTCTCACGTGGAAAGACACCTTTGGGAAGCGATTTTGCCCTTTCGGCTCCTTTCACCTAGAATTATAGTACAGTATTGTAGAGTTGGAAGGGACCCTGTTGAGGATCCTCTACAATTTATACTAGAGGATAAATTGTACAATAATTGTACATTTGAATATCTACTTGCCATTATTCTGACTATGTTTCTGCTTTCGGAGCTAGTTATTACTTACATTATTACAAAAAACAGTAATAATTGAATGCAGTGACAATAATTTATGATAATAAAGAGTGGACACATATTCCTACAGATACAACCGGCCCTTTGAGGGTGACCAAACTGCTGATGCGGCCCCCGATGAATTTGAGTTTGACACCCCTGCCTTAGGTAAAGAAGGAACATTCTTTTCTGAAGCCCATCTATCATGGACAAGAATCGACCAAATATGGACAACTAGAGGACTGGCACCTAAGACTAGAAAAGTGGAAATCTGCCCAAAAACTTGCTCCGACCATAATGCCATGAAAGTGGAACTGAGACTCACTCCAATCGGTTCCTTCAGATGGAAAATGAATGACACCCTACTAAGAGATCAGGAGATAGTGAAGAAGGCCCAAAAAACTTTAAAAGACTATTTTGAAATAAATTTTAACACCTCGGTGGAAAAGAGAACAATCTGGGACGCAAGTAAAGCAGTTATGAGAGGGTTTCTGATACAACAGAATACGATTAAGAAAAAACTCTGGAATGGGAAAAAGGACAAGATATTAGAGAAGATAAGAGAAGGAGAGAAAAAACTGAGACTAAAACCAAAATCAAAAGAAGTTCTAAGAGAAATTAAATTCCATCAAGCACAATATGCGAAATTGATAAATCAAGAAGTGGAATGGAAAATTAAACAAATGAAACAAAGATCATTTGAATCGGCGAACAAATGTGGAAAACTGCTAGCATGGCAGTTGAAAAAGAGACAAAAACTGAACTTTGTTACCAATCTGGAGGTTGAAGGGAGAAATATTCAGAAACCAGAAGAAATTAGAAAGTGTTTCCAGAGATATTTCAAAAAACTCTTTACGCAAGGGCCTCAGGAAGAGACTGAGATAGACCAATTCTTAAAAGTTAATGGACTATCAGAACTTTCTCAGGAGAAGAGAACAATCCTGAATTATAGAATAACACAACAAGAAATTGAGGGTGCCATTCAGAACACGCAACTAGGTAAATCTCCAGGCCCAGATGGACTTACCTCCAAGTACTACAAGATACTGAAAGACTATTTGATACAACCATTAATGGAGGTATGTAACCAGATTATGGAGGGGGGAAAGCTTTCATCACATTGATACCCAAACTGGAATCTGTAAAGACTCAACTTAAGAACTACCGTCCCATCTCACTCCTTAATGTGGATTACAAAATTTTTGCAGATATTATGGCAAGTAGATTTAAAAAAAGTATTAAATGAAGTAATTCATAAAGACCAGGCAGGCTTTCTCCCAGGTAGACATTTGTTTGACAACACTAGGAATATTATTGACATTTTGGAGCTTTTGCAGACTAACATCAACACGAAAGCAGTGTTAATTTTTATAGACGCAGAGAAGGCCTTTGACAACATTTCTTGGAAGTTCATGAAGAAAAATTTGGAAGGGATGGGAGTGGGAGCGGGGTTTCAAAATAGTATAGAAGCAATCTATTCAGAGCAAAAACCTAAACTGATAGTGAACAACGTGGTGACAGAAGAGTTCAAAATTGAAAAAGGGACACGACAGGGGTGCCCCTTATCCCCTCTGTTATTCATTTCAGTCCTGGAGGTACTTTTGAATATGATTAGGGAGGACCGGTTGGTGCAAGGAATACAGGTCGGAGTGAAACAATATAAACTGAAAGCTTTTGCAGATGACTTGGTTTTAACATTACAGGAGCCAGAATCTAGTACAAAAAGAGTTTTAGAACTGATTCATGAGTTTGGTCGGGTGGCGGGATGTAAATTGAATAAGCAAAAAACCAAGGTTTTGGAAAAAAAATTGACCCCTTCAGAAATAGATGGGTTTCAGAAGGAGACAGAGTTAAATGTGGTTAAAAAAGTGAAATACCTAGGGGTTAATTTGTCTGCCAAAAATTTGAACTTATTTAAGGATAATTATGAAAAATGCTGGTCAGAAATCAAAAAGGATTTAGAAACTTGGTCAAGACTAAAACTTTCCTTGTTGGGTCGAATTGCAACTGTAAAAATGAATGTATTGCCAAAGATGTTATTTCTGTTTCAAACCCTACAGATTGTGGACAGAGTGGAATGTTTCGGAAAGTGGCAGAAAGATATCTCTAAGTTTGTCTGGCAGGGCAAAAAGCCCAGGATAAAATTTAAAATACTAACTGATGCAAAAGAAAGAGGGGGATTTGCCCTGCCGGACTTCAGGTTATATTATGAAGCTGCAGCTTTCTGCTGGATGAAAGATTGGTTTTTATTAGAAAACACTGATGTCCTAGATCTGGAAGGGTTTAATAATGCTTTTGGATGGCATGCATATTTGTGGTACGACAAGGTAAAGATTCACAAGATGTTTATAAACCATATTGTCAGAAAGGCATTATTTATTGTCTGGACTAAATACAAGGACTTATTAGAAAATAAGACCCTGAGGTGGCTATCACCAATAGAGGCTAAGGCCCGAAAAAGACTCAATATGGAGGCCAGTTGGCCAAAATATTGGGAGATAATAGAAAAAACTGGAGACAATTGGAGGCTGCAGAGCTTAGAAAAATTAAATGATAAGGTGCGAGATTGGTTACATTACGCTCAAGTTCAAGTGGTTTTCAAACTGGATAAAAAGATAGGATTCCAGGTGGAAAAATCGAAGTTAGAGACAGAATTGTTAGAACCAAAGACTAAGGTACTTTCAAGAATGTATAACTTGCTGCTTAAATGGAATACTCAGGATGAGACAGTCAAATCAGCCATGATAAAATGGGCTCAGGATATTGGGTACAACATTATGTTTCAGGACTGGGAAAGGTTATGGACCACCGGAATGAAATTTACGGCATGTAATGCCTTGAAAGAAAATATTATGAAAATGATATATAGGTGGTACATGACCCCAGTCAAACTCGCAAAGATATACCACCTGTCTGATAATAAATGTTGGAAATGTAAGGAGGCTGAAGGGACATTCTTTCACCTCTGGTGGACCTGTCCAAGAGTGAAGGCCTTCTGGGAAATGATTTACAATGAGTTAAAAAAGGTATTTAAGTATACCTTTCCCAAGAAACCAGAGGCCTTCCTTCTGGGCATTGTCGGCCAGAAAGTGTTAAAGAAGGATAGAACTTTCTTTATGTATGCAACTACAGCAGCAAGAATTCTCATCGCAAAATATTGGAAGATACAAGATTTACCCACACTGGAAGAGTGGCAGACGCAATTGATGGACTATATGGAATTGGCTGAAATGACTGGCAGAATCCGAGATTTGGGAGAAGAAACAATGGAGGAGGACTGGAAAAAATTTAAGGACTATTTACAAAAATATTATAAGTTATATGAATGTTAAGAATTTGCATGATTTGGAAAATCTAGCTTCAGCAAGAAGATTTGGCGAAATGGGAAATTAAGTTATAATTATGAGAGGACTAAAGTTTAAAGTAACACTATAATTATTTTAAGGTAAAAGTAAATTGACAATAAGTATTTTAAACCTAAAACATAACTATTTGGAATTACAAAGGAATGCACGAAACAAGGTAATAATTTGCTGATATTTTTATTGTAAAGAATGCAGGGTGAGGGAGACGTGGGGAAGTCCGGTTGGTTATGAAAAATGTCTTGGAAATATGGATTTCTTTTTTCTTTCTTTCTTTTTTCTGTTATTTCTTTCATATATCTGACTGTACATCTGTACCTGGAGGAAAAAAAAGCAATAAAAATATTTTTTAAAAAAAGAATTTGGTCAAGTGGCCGGATTTAAACTGAACAAACAAAAGACTAAGGTTTTGGAAAAAAATCTAACAGTCATGGAGAGGGAGAAGTTCCAGAATGAAACAGGTTTGACAGTGGTTAAGAAGGTGAAATACCTAGGGGTTTATCTGACATCTAAGAATTTGAATTTGTATAAAGATAACTATGAGAAATGTTGGTCAGAAGTTAAAAAAGATCTAGAAATATGGTCAAATTTGAAACTGTCAATGTTAGGCCGAATTGCAGTTATTAAGATGAATGTATTGCCTAGAATGTTATTTTTGTTTCAAACATTGCAAATTCTTGACAAGATGGACTGTTTCAAGAGGTGGCAGAAGGACATTTCGAAATTTGTCTGGCAGGGCAAAAAGCCCAGAATAAAATGTAAAATATTGACAGATGTAAAAGAAAGAGGGGGATTTGCCCTGCCGGACTTAAAACTGTACTATGAATCAGCAGCATTTTGCTGGTTGAAAGAGTGGATGCTCCTCGAGAATACAGATATCTTGGATTTGGAAGGTTTTAACAATGCATTTGGTTGGCATGCATATCTATGGTATGACAAAGTTAAGGTGCATAGGGCCTTCAAAAACCACATTGTTAGAAAAGCACTATATAATGTTTGGATAAGATACAAAGATTTGTTGGAAAATAAAACCCCTAGATGGTTGTCACCTTTGGAGGCGAAAGCGTTGAAAAAACTCAATATGGAAGCCGAATGGCCAAAATATTGGGAAATTTTGGAACAGGAGGGAGATAAGTTGAAGTTACAGAGTCATGAGAAATTGAAAACCAAAGTACGAGATTGGCTCCATTATTATCAAATAATGGAGGTTTATAAACAAGACAGGAAAATTGGCTTCCAGGTGGAGAAATCAAAATTAGAAACTGAACTGTTAGAACCCAATACTAAGAATTTGTCAAGAATGTATAATTTGCTGCTGAAATGGAACACACAAGATGAAACAGTTAAATCAGCTATGATTAAGTGGGCACAGGACATTGGTCATAACATTATGTTTGCTGACTGGGAATGGTTGTGGAACACCGGGATAAAATTTACGGCATGTAATGCCCTAAAGGAAAATATTATGAAAATGATCTATAGGTGGTACATGACCCCAATCAAGCTAGCAAAAATCTATCATTTGCCTGATAACAAGTGTTGGAAATGTAAAGAAACTGAAGGCACTTTCTATCACCTTTGGTGGACGTGCCCAAAGATTAAGGCTTTCTGGGAGATGATATATAATGAAATGAAAAGGGTACTTAAATGTACCTTCCCTAAGAAACCAGAGGCCTTTCTCCTGGGCATTGTCGGCCAATTGGTGTTAAAGAAAGACAGAACTTTTTTTATGTATGCTACGACAGCAGCAAGAATACTCATCGCAAAGTATTGGAAGACACAAGACCTACCCACCCTGGAAGAGTGGCAGATGAAGGTGATGGACTATATGACATTGGCCGAGATGACCGGCAGAATCCGTGATCAGGGGAAAGAGACGGCGGAAGAAGATTGGAAGAAATTTAAAATTTATCTTAAGAATTATTATAAAATTGATGAATGTTAAAATGTCGAGGTTTTGAGAAAGAAAAGGAGATGACAGCGACAAAAGATTAAGTTAAAGAAAAGAATAAGAAGAAATATATTTGATAAAATTATTTAGGATTTGCTGAAATAATTTTGGAAATTGGGATGTAGGAAGGGGAGGTTTGGGGGAGTCCGAGAAGTGAGGGATATGAAAAAAAGGTTATGAAATTATACATGTTTGTTTGTCTTTTTATATGTTTGTACTGTTTGTAAAAATTTTGTAAAACCAATAAAAATTTTATTAAAAAAAAGAGATATAGCTATTAATGATAAATGAACATGTGCCATTAAGGTAAGACGGGGAATATGCAGGAGGAATGATTTTGAGGAGATATGGAGGGTGTCTGTAGAATTTGTACTGTTACAACGGAAAGGGGTCAAACCATCGCTAGAGGTGTTGAAATTTTGGGAGGTTGGATAGTTACAATGGAATGGTCTCACTGGTGGGGTGCACATTTTTATTCTTATTTATTTATTCTTATTACCTTGTCAAAATAAAGTAAAGGTCGCAGCACGGGAGGAGAGGAGGTGTCTCCCGACTCCTAACCCTTGCACCAGTGTGCATTTTTATTTGGCAACAAGACCCTGGGTCTACACAAAGCAGATTTATGAGTGCTTCCAGACTTTCTCTTTTGAGGTGCGATTCAATCACATATGGGCAAATCCATGTTGTGCAATCAAAAGTTCATTTGGAGCTCTTGCAAGACAAGCCACCCCACCCCCCAATCAGATTTTGGCAACCAGGAAAGATATCGAGAAACACGATGGAAAGTGTTGCAAAGTGTTGCCACCCCACAAGCAAATCAGAATGGGTGCTCATTGTCTTTATTTCTACAGAATATGATGTGGAAGGCTGCTATAACCTGGACAAGGTGTCATTTAAACCAGCTGATGTCCTTCAGTCAGGAAAGGCTATTTGCGGTGGATATGCTCGACTCTTTCAAGAAATGTGCAGGTAACTTCTGTTGGCTCCGGCCATCATGGCAAGTGGTTGCTACTTGGCTGTAGCGATAGGAGATCTGGAGAGCCACAGGTTCCCCACCCCTTACCCTAGGCAGCTATCTCCATGCTTAGGCGTGATCAACTCGCACGTGACAGCCCTTGGAAATAAGTAAATCAATAGATTCTAAGCAGAAAATGGCGGGAGAGAGCTGGAGAGTCCTCATGGCTCATGAGGAGACCCTCCCCAGAACCCAAAGAGGACTTCAGTGGGATCGGAGGAAGCCCCAAAGAGAACGGAGGCACAGTGGGGCTTTGTTTAGGCTGCTCAGCCTCCCCACCTAGTAGCTGACACACGTCACAGCATGGCAGCTGCTGTTGCTTTTCCACAGGTCCTCCAGCCAGCTCCAGAGCTTCAACTCTAGTTGAAAAGAGTGTTGTGGGGAGAGAGAGCTGGAGAGCAGGAAAAAATGAGCTTTTTTTAGTGTGTGCTCCCTACTTACACAGGGACACGGGTGGCGCTGTGGTCTAAACCACTGAGCCTCTTGGGCTTGCCGATCAGAAGGTCGGCGGTTCAAATCCCCACGACGGGGTGAGCTCCCGTTGCTCGGTCCCAGCTCCTGCCAACCTAGCAGTTCGAAAACATGCCAAGAAGTGCAAGTAGATAAATAGGTACCGCTTGGGCGGGAAGGTAAACGGTGTTTCCGTGCGCTGCTCTGGTTTCGGTGTTCTGTTGCGCCAGAGGCGGCTTTGTCAGGCTGGCCACATGACCCGGAAAAACTGTCTGCGGACAAACGCCGGCTCCCTCGGCCTGTAAAGTGAGATGAGTGCCGCCACCCCAGAGTTGTCTGTGACTGGACTTAACTTTCAGGGGTCCTTTACCTTTACCCTACTTACACAATTTTTGCTTATGTGCATGGGGTTCCGGAACATGACCCACCATGTAAGTGGAGGAATGCCCACACTGTGAATGATCCTGAAGCAAACTTGCATATATAGGGCTGCATTGAATTGAGTAGGTCCACTGGAATCCATAGACTTAAAAATTACTTGAATTTAATGGGTCTCTTCCCTGTGTGACTTAGTTCCTCATCCATACTTAGCTTTGCTCTGTGCTTTATAGGCACAGTTCCTGGCTTTCCAGGTCCGTGTCCAAATGTTGTTGTTGTTGTTTCATCCCAGGAAAACTTGTGTTTTCCTGCCAAATTGGAGCAAATGAGAATCTGTGGAGAACCTGATTGCTGTTTTCTCTGATCCAGCAAAATGAAGGACGGCCAATCCAGCCTATCAAAGCGGTGAAAGCAACCACTTGTCCTCTTGGTAGCAACACTGTTCCTGAATACCTTCCTTCCCCTCTCAGTATTGCAGGGATACAGTGCCAGTATTTGATAGGCAGCTGCAGCGTAAAGGGGAAGAGCGACCATGCCTGGAATGCTGTCCGCATTGATGGAAGGTGGCATCTCTTAGACTGCACCTGGGGAAGTGGCTCTGTGAATACTGCTTTTAGCAAGTTCACTTTCTTTTTTTTTTTTTAATAAGATTTTTATTGGTTTTGCAAATTTTTTAAAAAACAAACAAACACTTAAGAAAACAAACAAACACGTATGATTTCGTAACATATTTTCATAAACCTCTTTTCTGGGACTTCCCCATACCCCCCCTTTCTGCATCCCAATGTCCATAATTTTATAGCAACTCCCGGTTGTTACTTTCCAACCTCAGTCATCTTAGTCCTCTCTATATTCTAACCTTATGTCACTGTATCCCTTTGTTCCTAAGAACCAACACACTCTAACATTCATTGAGTTTATAATAGTCCTTAAGGTAACTTTTGAATTTTCTCCATTCTTCTTCCGCTGTCTCTTTTCCTTGGTCACGGATTCTGCCTGTCATCTCGGCCAGTGTCATATAGTCCATCACTTTCATCTGCCATTCTTCCAGAGTGGGTAGATCTTGTGTCTTCCAATGCTTTGCGATGAGTATTCTTGCTGCTGTTGTAGCGTACATGAAAAAAGCTCTATCCTTCTTTGACACCAATTGGCCGACAATGCCCAGGAGAAAGGCCTCTGGTTTTTTAGGAAAGGTACATTTAAGTACCTTTTTTATTTCATTATAGATCATTTCCCAGAAAGCCTTTATCTTCGGGCATGTCCACCAAAGGTGGTAGAAGGTACCTTCAGTCTCTTTGCATTTCCAACATTTGTTATCGGGCAGATGATAAATTTTTGCCAGCTTGACTGGGGTCATGTACCACCTGTATACCATTTTCATAATGTTTTCCTTTAAGGCATTACATGCCGTAAATTTGATACCGGTGTTCCATAACCATTCCCAGTCATCTGACATGATGTTATGACCAACATCCTGTGCCCACTTAATCATGGCTGATTTGACTGTTTCCTCCTGTGTATTCCATTTCAGCAACAAGTTATACATTCTAGATAAATTCTTAGTACTAGGTTCTAACAATTCAGTTTCTAGTTTAGATTTTTCCATCTGGAAGCCAATTTTCCTGTCCTGTTTGAAAAATTCCACTATTTGATGGTATTGAAACCAATTTTGTACCTTATGCTTCAGTTTCTCATAACTTTGCAATTTCAACTTATCTCCATCCTGTTCCAAAATTTCCCAATACTTCGGCCATCCGACCTCCATATTGAGTTTCTTCACTGCCTTGGCCTCCACTGGTGAGACCCATCTAGGGGTTTTGTTTTCCAACAGATCTTTATATCTTCTCCAAACATTAAACAATGCTTTTCTAACAATGTGATTCTTAAAGACACTATTAACTTTGTCATACCATAGATATGCATGCCAACCAAAAGCATTGTTAAAACCTTCCAGATCTAAGATGTCTGTATTTTCGAGGAGCATCCATTCTTTCAGCCAGCAAAATGCTGCTGCCTCATAGTACAATTTCAAGTCCGGCAGGGCAAAACCCCCTCTTTCTTTAGCATCTGTCAATATTTTAAATTTAATTCTGGGCTTTTTGCCCTGCCAGACAAATTTCGAGATATCTTTCTGCCACCTCTTAAAACATTCCATCTTATCCAGGATCTGCAAGGTCTGGAACAAAAATAACATTCTAGGCAATACATTCATTTTGATCACAGCAATTCGGCCTAACATTGACAATTTCAAATTTGACCATATTTCTAGATCTTTTTTAATTTCCGACCAACATTTTTCGTAGTTGTCTTTGTACAAATTCACATTTTTAGATGTCAAATAAACCCCTAGATATTTCACCTTCTTAACCAGTGTCAACCCTGTCTCCTCTTGAAACTTCTCCTTTTCTGCCTCTGTTAAATTTTTTCCTAAGACTTTGGTTTTTTGTTTATTCAGCTTAAATCCAGCTACCTGGCCAAACTGTTGTATTATTTCTAAAACCTTTTTCGTACTAGTGTTTGGCTCTTGCAAAGTCAATACTAGGTCATCTGCAAACGCTCTTAGCTTGTAATGTTTAGCTCCGACCTGCACTCCCTTAACCTGCTGGTCTTCCCTTATCATATTCAGCAACACCTCCAGAACTGAGATAAAAAGTAATGGGGAAATTGGACACCCCTGTCGTGTTCCTTTTTCTATCTTAAGTTCCTCCGTCACTACATTATTTACAATCAATTTAGCTTTTTGTTCAGAGTATATTGCAGCCATACCATTCTCAAAACCTTGACCTACCCCCATCCCATGGAGATTCTTTATCATGAAGCTCCAAGAAATATTGTCAAAGGCTTTCTCCGCATCCACAAAGATCAATACTGCTTTAGTGTTTATATTCACCTCTAGCTTTTCCAAAATATCTATCACATTCCTTACATTGTCTGCTAGGTGTCTTTTAGGGAGAAAGCCTGCTTGGTCTCCATGAATCTTCTCCATCAACACTCTTTTAAATCTTTTTGCCAAAATGTCTGCAAAGATTTTGTAATCCACGTTAAGTAGTGATATTGGGCGGTAGTTCTTCAGTTGAGTCTTTTCAGTCTCTGTCTTTGGTATGAGTGAAATATATGCTTCTTTCCACGATTCAGGTGTCTTTTTTCCCTCAAGGATCTCATTGCAGACTTCTTTCAGTGGTTGAATCAGCCATTCCTTCAGCGATTTGTAGTATCTTGAAGTCAATCCATCTGGTCCTGGGGATTTGCCCAGTTGCATATTCTGAATGGCAGCCTCTATCTCTTGTTCTGTTATTCTCTGGTTCAAATCCATCTTGTTTTGATGAGAGATTTTTTGTAATCCATATTTATCAAGGAATTTATCTATATCTTCTTCATTTTGCGGGCCTTGAGTATAAAGCTTTTTAAAATAACTCAGGAAGCAATTTCTAATTTCATTAGGTTTAGATATATTCTTTCCATCCACTTCTAAACTTGTGACTGTATTTAGTTTCTGCCTTTTCTTCAGTTGCCAAGCCAGAAGTTTACCACATTTATTTGCTGATTCAAATGTCTTTTGCTTCATCTGCTTTATCTTCCATTCAATCTCCAGGTTCATCAATTCCATATATTGTGATTGATATAACTTGATCTCTCTTAAAATCTCCTGGGACTTTGGTTTTGCTCTTAGTTTTTTCTCTGCTTCTTTTATCTTTTCCAAAATCTTTTCTTTTTTCTCATTTTGTTTTTTCCTCATTATTGAGTTTTGTTGAATCAAGAAACCTCGCATCACCGCTTTGCTTGCGTCCCAGATCACTCTTTTCTCAACGTCAGCCCTCAAGTTTATTTCAAAATAGTCTTTTAGGGTTTTTTGGGCCTTCATAAGGATTTCCTTGTCTCGAAAGAGGGCGTCATTCATTCTCCATCTAAATTGACCAGTTGTTGTTAGTTTCATTTCCATCTTCACGGCGTTATGGTCGGAGCAAGTTTTTGGGCAGATTTCTACCTTCTTAATCTTTGGGGCCATACCACTAGTAATCCAAATTTGATCAATTCTGGTCCAGGTCAACATTGCTTGGGAGAAAAAGGTTCCCCCTCTCTCCAGAGGGTTCCTTGTTCTCCATATATCTATCAAGTCCATGTTTTCAGTCATTTCAAAGAAAGTCTTAGGAAGTCTCCCTTCCTTACTGATTGTTAGTCTTTGTGCCTTATCCATATTAGTGGAGACCACGCCATTCATGTCTCCCATAATTATCATATTGTAATCCAGGTAGTCCGTCAGGGTTTCATGAAGTCTCTTAAAGAAGTCAGATTTGCCTTCATTTGGTGCATAAATTCCAACAACTAAAAGTTTTTCTCCTTGTACTTGTATCTCCACTGCCAAGTATCTCCCTTGTTCATCTTTAAATATCATTTTTGGAGCCCATTTTTCTTTCACATATATTACAACTCCTCTTTTCTTAACTTTGTCTGATGAAACAAATTCTTGTCCTAGCCTTTTATTTGTAAGTAGTCTCCTGTGGGCTCTAGTTATGTGCGTTTCTTGTAGGCATATCAAGTCCAATTGTTCTCTGTTCAAAATATGAAATACTTGTCTTCTCTTCAAAGGCCCATTCAGTCCATTACAATTCCAACTAAGGAATTGCAAAGCCATCTTGTTATTTTCTTAAGGCTCCTCCAACAGCTCCAAGTTGTTGCTCTTCTTCTGATGGTGGTGGTTTTTGTCCAATCGAGAGATTCAGGATATCTAGTGCTCTCCTCTGTTCTGCCAGTACATCCACAGTCCCCTTCTGTAAGTCCTCCTGATTTCTTGCCAAAAATTTGTCTTTATCTTGAATTGTCTTTATTTTCACCTTTTTTGCCTTGTAGTCAAATGACAGTCCTTGTGGAAATTCCCACCTAAAGCGGATGGAATTTTTCTTTAACAGAAGAGCCAGGTCCTTGTAGAAGTTTCTTAAGTCCAAGATATATTTTGGGATATCTTTGAAAATCTGTACAGTTGAGTTGCCAATTTGCAGGGCCTTTTCAAAATGTAGTCCTAATATTTTGTCTCTTTCCTCCTTGGATCTAAATGTAATCAGGCAGTCTCTCGGGGTCTTTCTGTCCTGTTTTTTACCCAGTCTGCTTTCAGGCGGTTTTGTTTTGCTTGGACCACTTGTCAGAGTTTGCAATTTGATGGCCGCAGGGCTGATTAATGTAAGCAAGTGCAATAAGAATGCTGCAGCTAGGTTGGTGACTGGGAGCGGCCGCCGAGACCCTATAACACCGGCCCTGAAAGACCTACATTGGCTCCCAGTACATTTCCAAGCACAATTCAAAGTGTTGGTGCTGACCTCTAAAGCCCTAAATGGCCTCGGCCCAGTATACCTGAAGGAGTGTCTCCACCCCCATCCTTCAGCCTGAGGTCCAGCTCTGAGGGCCTTCTGGCAGTTCCCTCACTGTGAGAAGTGAGGTTACAGGGAACCAGGCCTTCTCAGTAGTGGCGCCCGCCCTGTGGAACGCCCTCCCATCAGATGTCAAGGAAATACAATAACTATCTGACTTTTAGAAGACATCTGAAGGCAGCCCTGTTTAGGGAAGTTTTTCATGTTTGAAGTGTTATTCCGTGCAGAGTGGCTGTGGAGGCCCGGCCAGATGGGCGGGGGTATAAGTAATATTTCATCATCATCATCATCATCATCATCATCATCATTATTATTATTATTATTATTATTATTATTATTATTATTATGCCATGGGCATGGAGTGTCCTGATGGCAGGGATAGATACCATCTATTCATCCTCTTTGAACAGTTCTGGAGTGTTGTGCTTATTCCGGGCTACATGTGTAAAATCTGGGGATTCTGGAGGCTGGATTGTTGCAACACAGCAGCTTCCTCAACCAGATGCCGTCCAGCTGCTCTGGATCACCACTCTGTTTGCCTGTCTGGCCCTGGTGCTGATTTAGGCATTATTATGAAATACTAGACTATTGCGCCTTCTCCTTTTGCAGGTACGATGAGTTTTACTTCCTTACTCACCCCGCTCTGTTTATTAAGAAGCACTTCCCTGAGGACCCCAAGTGGCAGCTTCTGAAACAGACGGTGACACTGGAGCATCGGCATGATCTGACTTAAATGCAGAAGGACTGACCGTCGCAGTCATAAGAACATCAACCACTGAAAATGGGTAAAGTCAATTAGAAGCATCTGTCTTGTTCCCTTTGATATCACAGTTACATCCACAATCAGCCTCATGTACAAGCTGTTACTGCAGTGTATATAACAGGGATGGAGAACCAGAGGCCCTTTCAGAGGTCCTGCACTACAACTTATCCAGAATGCGGCAGCTAGACTGGTGACTGGGAGCGGCCGCCCAGACCACAGAACTTGAAAGACCTACATTGGCTCCCAGTCCATTTCCGAGCACAATTCAAAGTGTTGGTGCTGACCTTGAAAGCCGCCTAAACGGCCTCGGTCCAGTAGACCTGAAGGAGAGTCTCCACCCCCATCGTTCTGCCCGGACACCGAGGTCCAGCGCCGAGGGCCTTTTGGCGGTTCCCTCACTGCGAGATGCCAAGTTACAGGGAACCAGGCAGAGGGCCTTCTCGGTAGTGGCTCCCGTCCTGTGGAACGCCCTCCCATCAGATGTCAAAGGAATAAACAACTATCTGATGTTTAGGGAAGTTTTTTAATGACCGATGTTTTAATGTATTTTTAAGCTCCTGTTGGAAGCCGTCCAGAGTGGCTGGGGAGACCTGGCTGGGCGGGCGGGCCGGGTATAAGTAATAAATGATGATGATGATGATGATGTCCCATCATCCCTGACTATCATGTGGTTGATGGGACATAAGAATTCAGCAACATCTGGAGGAAATCAGATTGGGGAAGGCTGGTTTAGCACACCACCCCAGACTCTCAGCTGTGGTTAACGTTATAAAGTTATAGAGTTATTATAGAGTTGGAAGGGACCACAAGTGTCATTTTGCCTAACCCCCAGCAATGCAGGATTATTATTTTTGCCCCGTGTGAGGCTCCAACCCACGACCCTGAGATTAAGAGTTTAAACAAGCTAGCTGGATGAGCCGTGGTTTAAAGATGGCTTATCAAACCAATCAACCAGGGTTAACAATAAGCATAGTTCATCAGATTTGGGTGAGGCAACAAGCTGTGGTTAAGCCTAACGAGGATGTAGTTTCCAAACTCTTCACCGCTTGTGTAGAGGGAGGAGGGGGGGAATGTGTGAGCCCAAGGCTTGCTTTGGCTCATTCCCAGCATACTAAACCATGGTTTCACTTGACATCTGAACTGGGTCTGTAAGTATTCCATGCTCTACCTTAGATACCTTTGTTTGCCCCTATTGCTGATTTAGATAGTGTTGCTAAATACTGCACTATTGACCTCTCTTTTTCAGGTACCATGTGATTTACCTCCTCAACCACCCTGTTCTGATTATTAGCACTTCCCAGATGATCCCAAATGGCAGCTTCTGAAGCAGACTTCTGCACCTGCAGCAGCTTGAATGGAACCCGCCTACCGTGTAATTTGATATCCTTCAAGGACAGTCACTTGTCTCGGGCATCACTGCTAAACTGACCACGGTTTTGATGCACAGGGTTTTTAGCTTGACACAAAGTTTTTAAAAATGGAAAACATATATAATATATATAACATGATATTTGTTTCAATGAGCTAAAATCGATTGCAGTAGCTATTTACAAATTTACAGTATAACTAAGAAATCGGGGAGGTGTTCCAGGATTTCTTTTTAAAGGCCGTATCCAAAAATGAGTAAAGTGGGAAACCCTAGATTGATTTTGAAAAGCAGATAATGAAAGGGTACAATTAATGTTTAGGCATAAACTAGTTCATATAAAAATGTGTTGGATCCCGCCCCCCATCCTTTACAGTACAGCAACACAAATCATTAGCATTTTATCCACCATATTATTGAGACACCCTAATGTGGTCCTATCCATTCACTTAAAGTAGTAGCAGATGTTTTTTATATATAGCAAACAGTAAATAAAAAGAGTACAATCCATAAATTGGTGCAAGCTTTTGGGGCTTGCCTTTGATTTCCCAGTGTGTTTGTAAATGCAATAAAGTTTCACTGTTCTCCGCCAAATGTGTCCTTGTGGTTTGTTCCTCTTGCTTGATTCAGTTGTTTAATATGTGGCAATCTAATAAATTTACAGTCGTATCTTGGCTCCCGAACGCCTTGCAAGTCGAACGTTTTGGCTCCCAAAAGCTGCAAGCCAGGAAGTGAGTGTTCCGGTTTGCGAACGTTATTTGGAACCCGAACGTCCAACGCGGCCTACGAGGCTTCCGATTGGAAGCCACGCCTTGGTTCCCAAACATTTTGGAAAACGAACGGACTTCCAGAACAGATTCCGTTCGACTTCCGAGGTACGACTGTACCTACAGCATAATCACATCTTACGCGCAGAGGCATATCTAGGGGTTCTCTATGTAGAGGTGAAGGGGGTAAGGTCCTGAAAACTGCTGCTACTTAGGGGTCTAAAACAGATACATTTTTACTTAGCTTTAACACACTTACAACTGTTATTTTATAGTGCAGAGCAACAGGGACAGAAGGAACCATGAGAGAAGCGATGACTGGCTTCACGGTTTTCCCCACATAATGGTTTTTTACACGGCACGCGCACACATTGTGATTAATATTATGGCACTGTTACCACGCTGTGGACTTCAAACTTATTTCCTCACCCCAAATGTATTGATACATTGCCCAGCCTTAAAGTATGTGTGTGTGCTCTATGCAAAAATCTGTTGAATGGTTTCTTTAAATGTAAAGGTTCATCATTGTTCCACTCCATGTGTATGTCTTAAAGGGGCCGGAGCAAGGGCCAGAGCAAGATAACGAGACCCAGCTTTACAGCTGTGAAACATAGCAGGTGCTGCTGAGTTGTATTTGATTAAGGCGTGTCAGCATTTGGGTAGAGTATATAAGGGGCAGCACCTAGCTCTCCCATTACCCTGGGGGATGGGTTGGTGGTTGGGTCATGTTTGTTTGTTAATATATTTAGTGTTAATGGAGTTTTTGTTTTTCTTATTAAAACCTTCTTTAAGTTATTTTTGAGTCCTTTCTTTTTAATGCATGATCTCCCCAGCAAGCTCTCTGCAGCGTCACTATACTGCAAAAAAGCCAACAAAATCACCATGCGGGAAAAACTGTGAAGCCAGCTAGTGCCTCAAAATTTAGCTGGTGCTCTATCACAATTTTGAAAAGCAGGTAACATCTAGCCCTCCACTCAACCCTTGTTATGCTTCAAAAAGAATTTGTCTAAGTTTGCATAAGTAAGTGGAAAAGAGACTAAGAAAAAGAGAAATTAAGAAAAGAGGAGAAATGATTCCCTACAACAGGTAACTTATCAGTTTTCGTGAAAGGTGTCAACTTTGAGAGAAAGCAGTATTATTTGTGATGGCTAAAGGGTAAAGGGACCCCTGACCGTTAGGTCCAGTCGCGGACGACTCTGCGGTTGCGCGCTCATCTCGCTCTATAGGCCGAGGGAGCCGGCATTTGTCCGCAGACAGTTTTTCCGGGTCATGTGGCCAGCATGACTAAGCCGCTTCTGGCGAACCAGAGCAGCGCACGGAAATGCCGTTTACCTTCCCGCCGGAGCGGTACCTATTTATCTACTTGCACTTTGACGTGCTTTCGAGCTGCTAGGTTGGCAGGAGCCGGGACTGAGCAACGGGAGCTCACCCCGTCGCGGGGATTCGAACCGCCAACCTTCTGATCGGCAAGCCCAAGAGGCTCAGTGGTTTAGACCACAGCACCACCCGCGTCCCTACACAACACAAAACACTGTTGCTGTCTGTAGGTTTTATCTTTATTTTTTCTACCTTATATTTTGGAAATGTACATCCAGGTTTTATTTCCTTTAAATTGGGGGGGGGGGGAAGAGAGTGGGGCCCTAAACTATAGCGTGTTTAGCATACATGTAAATACGGCACTAGGGGCTGCCTGCCCTGCTCACTCTGCTAAGCCTAGACTAACCGATCCAATAGGAATCCAACCCCTGCGACAATCCAATATTGTGTCCTACATTTCTAAGCAGTGAAAAGTTCTGGAGCAGCAATACAGGGAGAAAGGGTACCAGGGGTAGGGGGGCTTGTAAACTGGCCACATATGGTTGATCTGTCTGGACTGAGATCAAGTCATACTCAAGCCACAAAGCTCTGTTTTGACGCTTCGTTCTTTGCTTGAATTCCCCAGAATATTTTGTTGGAAGCCTCCCAGAGTGGCTGGGGAAACCCAGCCAGATGGACGGGGTATAAGTAATAAATGATGATGATGATGATGAAAATAGTATAGGAATTAATACCAAAAAATACTACACCCCATTCCCTGCAAAAAGAAGGACGCCCTAAAAACAAACTGAGCACACCTCTTATATCAATCGGCAATGGGAACAGGAGATGGACCTTTCCATTAATTATATGTGGGCAGATCCACATAAAACATAGACTATGAACTGCCGAAATCTACCTGGCAGGGGAGGAAATGTGCAATTGGGACTCCAGGGAACTTTGACACACTGCTGTGCTGTTTTGTCCAAACTTGTTCTGCTTTCACTTTTGTTTGGGTGCCGTAAGTGCTGTTCCTGTTTCTCTTATCATAATGCCAAGGTCTCCATCAAAAGCAGAAATTGCGTGCACAAAAGTTGAAGCAACTTCTACGGAACAGAAACACAACGTGGCATTGTCTCATTGGTCTTGATCCATCAAGGGTGCTCTATTGTGTGCACGAAACATACCAGAGCTGCTGGGTGCGATGGCTATCAGGGCTTCAAGTAAAAGTAGTGATTATTTATTTCACCACTGAGGGAGGGTGGCACTCTGCGCATGCTCAGGCACTCACTCGTTTATGATGGCTTGAACATGAGAGGTAAGCGGAACAGCCGTGCACAAAGGCAGCATACCTCTAACGTAAGAACATAAAAAGAGCCGGCTGGATCAGGCCAATGGCCCAACTATTCAAGCATCCTGTTCTCACAGAAGCTGAGCAGATGTGTGTGGAAAACCCATAAAAATAAAATATCAGGGACGGGCAATCTGTGGCCATACAGATGGTCTCAGCCAGCATGGCTAATGGTCAGGGATGGTGGGCATTGCAGTATATGTTTTAATGTACATATTGTCTCATCCCAAGGATAACCATTTTGTAGCCTTTCAAGAGGAAAGGAGAACAAGGATCAACTCTGTCCCAGAAACAATCTGATGGGATGCCCATGTGTTGAAGGCATGCTGTCTCTTATTGTGATATATACAGTGTGGAATTATAGTCCTGTAAGGAATCTGCTAGAATGCTGAGGGTTTTTTTCCATGTGGATTTGGAATTTGATAGTACAGTGGTACATTGGTTCTCGAATGTAATCCGTTCCGGAAGTCCATTCGACTTCCGAAACGTTCTAAAACCAAGGTGCGGCTTCCAATTGGCGCCGGCGCCCTGGAAACAATAGCCGACAGCCACATCGGGCATTCGGCTTTCGAAAAAAGTTTGCAAACCAAAGCATTTAACTTCTGGGTTTGCGGCGTTCGGGTTCCGATTTGTTCGTCAACTGAGCCATTTGAGACCCAAGGTTCCACTGTGCCTTCAAGTGTCCTCTCCGGATAGGAGGCAACTTCTTCTGTTCACATTGAAGGTCCCAATGGGGAACAATGTGGGTCACACAAGACCATGCTCCTGTCTTGCACATGCTCTAACACAATAGGGCACCTGTTTACAGGTGTACACCTGTGTACCCAAGAAAAAGGAAAGCTTAAGCATCTTTCAGAATACTTTTTACCCAGGGGCAAGTTTTTGCCAAATTTAAGAAATTAAGTGGTCAATCAGCTAAAACACATAAATTTAATTGAGCAGCTGTGCAACCCTGAGCAGTTTTACTCACTGAGTAGCCCCACTGAGTTCAGCAAGATCACTCTTGTAAGTGCCTGTAAAATGCACCCCACATTTTCTTTAAACAATGTCAGGCTTAGAGAGAAAAAGGGAACTGGGTACTCCTTATTCGTGTCAACTGCTCCTGAATCTATTTCCCTTTTTGGCCTGGTGCCTAAAGGTGTATGATGAAGGTGCCAGGCAAGCATTCCACAAACAGGGAGCCACTGCAGATAAGGCCCGTTCTTGTGTTGCCACCCTTTGGCCCTCTCGTGGGGGAGACACACAAAGAAGGGCCTCTGATGTTTATTTCAGGGTCCGGGTAGGTTCTCATGGAGCGAGATCCTTCATGTCTTTGCTTTAGGAAAGAGGTACAAGGAGACCCCCTCAGCTCAGTTCTAGCAACTGGAACAATAATTCTTGATTATTGTGGTTATAGGTTAAAAAAAGGCCACTGTCCTGGAAATGCAGTTGGGCCTATTGTAGCTTTGCAAATCAGCCCACAAGTGAGGTGGGGGGAACTTTGATCTTTCAGATTTCAGTGGCGCTCTGCGCAAGGTCAAAATCCAGCAGCTCCCTGCCTCACCACCTGCTCTGCTCAATTCCCTACATCATAGTTGCGACACCCTGCAGTGCCCCCCTTGGCTTGATGCCCAGTTTGGCAGAACTGGCTGCACTGCCCTAGATCTGCCTCTGCCACAAGTTACTAGTCCTCAACATTTCACTTGCTCACACTGACTTCCTTTAGGTACCCATGTCCATGTTTTCTATCTATCTATCTATCTATCTATCTATCTATCTATCTATCTATCTGTCTGTCTGTCTGTCTATCTATCTATCTATCTATATATCTAATTTATTATGGTTGGAGACCAGCTCATAAAACGCACTTGGGGGTACAGTCACAGAAGAAAAACAGAGAATTAAAAAATGTACAACAATAAATTTAAAAACAATGTACAACAATAAACTATCGCAGGGAGTTGACCCAGAGTCACCCATGGAACCGAGTTTGGGGATTTTCATAACAAACTAGTTTGAGTTGGGAGATGGTCTGTGCCTACAGATCTGTACACAGAATCTGGCGACCATCCAGGTCGTCTTCTGATCTTTGCCTAACAGGAAAAGGTCAAGTTTTTGCTTTTCCGGGAGGTTGGCGAGCCTCACCAGCAGGGGATCAATGGTCTTACTACGTGCCTCTTCATAAAAGAGACATCTAAAGAACAAGTGCTCTGGGCTTCCTATCTCTCCCAATGGACAGGTGCAAAGACTCTGAGCATATGGGACTTCTTAAAGGCTCCTTCCAGGACCTGTGAGGGCAGAGCCGAGCTTCTGGCGAGTGTAAAGGCTCTTCTTGCATTTTTAGATACGAGAAAGAAGAGATATGCTGCCGGTGCAGCTATATATCTCTCGATTTCTCAAATTTTATAGTCGGGGCACCTTGCGCAGTCCTGTTGTCTCTCGGTGTCTAAGATTCTTTGCCTGACCATGGCTTTTGCCTGGCCCAACCCCAGGCTCAGAAGGGCTTGAGGGGCAAAACCCAGTTTCTGAAGGGTGTTCAGGTCTGGTTCTGGAGACTATCTGTCTATCTATCTATCTATCTATCTATCTATCTATCTATCTATTCAATGTTTAGGGGTACTCTCATTTTCTTACTCATATTTAAACACGGCCCCTCAATGAGGCCAAACTTAGATTCACAAAATGTTTAGGGGTATGCATCCCCCCGCGTCCCCCCAGAAAAATATCTCTCTCTCTCTCTCTCTCTCTCTCTCTCTCTCTCTCTCTCTCTCTCTCCTATCTATCTATCTTTCTATCTCTATCTCTATCTCTGTATTTCTTTCAGTAGAAGCGGAAAGTACTGTAATAGGAAAAAAGATAACCTATGTGATATATTAATTCAGCTTTTAAATCCATTGTATTTTCAGACATAGTCAGGTTTATTAAGGTGAATGAATAGGGCCTGCCAAAAGGGCCCGAGAGCATAAACTCACCACTGCCCTTACCTGCTTTTCTTGCCATTCCCATCCATCCCTCACCGTTCATTTGTATAAAACTGGAGAGAAACACTCTGGAGAATTCACTGAACTGTTATTCTGTGACCTGAAAAGTTCCCTCCAGGGGCTGTGCCTGGAATGAGCTTCTGCTTCCTAACTATCCTAGGATTCCGGTCTGCCAGGCTTACCAGTTCCTGGTAAATAGACACTCCATGGACCAGTCAGTTGCTTCATTTCACAAACCCTGCTTTTGTAAGAGGCCCAAACAAATCAAGATGCTCTGGTTACCTTTTCGGCATAGATGCTCAGCAGGGACATCCAGGTAATGATTCTTCTCCCTTGGAGAAGACTTCTCAGTGCACCTAGGAGAAACAGGTAAGTTGTTTCATTTCCTTGCTGGAGAAAGGCTGAACTTTATCTCTCTCTCACAATGCAAATGCAAGCAATCATATTATTTATAGAGGTTGCTTAGGGAAAGAAATTTATACAGCCAAGGTGTGTCACCATCACAACGGCATAGCAGTGTGAATTTGGAGAGTAACGGGGAACTCTGCATTTGTGTAATCAAGGAATAAAGTCCCAAAGGGGAGGAGTGAGGGATTAAGGTGGCTTGAACTCCGTCAGGAGGAAAGATCACCCAGATGTGGCCTGCGTATTGTCCTACCCAGTGCTTTTTTTCCCTGAGGGGACGCGAGGGGCATACGCATACCCCTAAACATCTTGTGAATCTACGTTTGGCCTCATTGCGGGGCAGTATTTCAATATGCCTAGGAAAATGAGAGTACCCCTAAACATTATTTTTTTTTAAAAGGACTGGCTTTTTAAAAAAGCACTTTCTTTCTGTATTGTCGCCCCATAATTTTTCACTGCTTAGAACAGGGGTTCCCAGAGTGGGCACAGGCTGTGGGATTAACCAGAGGGTGCTAGGAGGCAAGAGGGGCATTGGGGGTATAACTATCAGAATTTGAAAAACTGGTATCACTCGATCAAGCTCATCGATTTTACTGATTTAATTGAACTAAATAGTTTTAACTGGATTTGGAATAAATGTGCAATTGATCGTTGCTGTTTTGAATTTTATTGCGTTATTATCTTCCTTAGTTGGTCATGCAAACCACTATTCTGGATACCGTTGTACCTCTGCTCCCGAATGCCTTGGGAGTTGTAATGGTTCTAGGGGTTGCTCGTGCGTAAGCTTGTCCCAACACCTGGCTGGGTTGCCTGAGTGAACCTTTCCTGTCCGAGCAGCCACTCACCCGTGGCTGTCTCAATCGCTGGCAGAATCTGTCAGTGGGCGTTTCTTAAACTTCTTCCAGCAAAGAAGCTCTTTGACGCCCAATCTCCTCCTACTCTCCCTGCGCGGAAGCCTTCTGCGCAAGGAGGGCGTAGGCAGCGGAGGACTCTTCCTCTCCCTGCTGGTCCCCGGCAAGGAGTCATGGGACCGCCTCGCCGATTCCCCCATCTGCCCCCCTTCTCCACTGGAGCTACGCTGATTCCCTTCCCCAGAAGATGGGCTGCCTCTCCCACTCCCGGGACGCTCTCTGGGATCCCTTTGGAGCTTGCTCTCTCCCTCGGACCCTGATGGCAGTTCCCTGACATCCACCTCCTCCTCAGGACCCCTCCCACCCCGGGCGCGATTTTCCGGCACAACCTCCTCCCTCTCCTCGGCCGACGATGCGGGGAATCCCCTGAAAGAGCTGGCATCATCTTCTGAGGATTCAAAACCAGCCTCCCATCCGCTCGGATCTCTTCCCGCTGGTTGAACCTCCCAGTCTGATTCTTCTCCCTTGGACACCTCCTCTCCCTCCTCTTCGGAGGCAGGAAAACCCACAAAATCCCCTTCGTCATCCATGGGTCCAAATTCCTCCTCCCAGAATCTCACTAATGGTTTGGGCTTATCCGGGAACAAACTGTGGAATTCTTCCACCAGATACCCGTCAGTGATTGATTCAGCAGGGACCCAAGTGTTTTCCGACCTAGGTTCCCCCTCCCAGGCTACCGAGTACTCTACCTGGCGACCTCGCCACCTTGAATCGATTATTTCCGTGGCTTCGTTACAGTGTTCCCTCTCCTCTACCCGCGGGTGGGTGGTAACCCCTCCCTCCCGTCCCGGGAATTCCCGCCCCTTCCTGTAAGGTGAAAGTAGGGACCTATGGAACACCGGATGTATCTTCATGCTGTCAGGCAACTTGAGTTTAAATGCCACTGGGTTCACCTGCTGTATTACCTCAAAAGGCCCCAGCCGCCTCGGCTGCAACTTCTTGCACCCTCCCTTTAGGGGCAACCCTTGGTATGACAACCACACCCGGTCTCCCACCCGTATGGCCTCCCCCTCCTGATGGTGCCTGTCCGCCTGCCTCTTGTAAACTTCCTTGGCCCGCTCCAAGTTCAGCCTTAGTTGCTGGTGGTGTAAGGCCTCCATTTCCTCCACAAATTGCTCAGCCGCAGGTACACTCCATCCTTCCTCCCCCGGGAATGCCCTGGGGTGACACCATGAAAGGGCTCATTCCCGTGGACACGTGTTCAGCGTTATTGTACGCAAATTCAGCCAAAGCTAATTTCACTACCCAATTGTTCAGTCTCTCACTGACATAGCAGCGTAGGTATTGCTGGAGTATGCCGTTCGCTCTTTCGGCTTGTCCGTTGGTTTCTGGGTGCCTCGCCGTCGAGAAGCTCACCTCAACCTGTAGCAAGCTCATGAGTTTCCGCAAGAACCGGGAAGTAAATTGTTTCCCGTAATCCGAGATTACCCTCAAGGGAGCCCCATGCAGTCTGAAAATGTGATCCACAAACAGCCTGGCGGTCTCCTCTGCCGTTGCTGCATGTGAGCAAGCTACGAAATGGCACATTTTAGTCAGTAGATCGACTACTACCATGACCGCTGTCTTTCCCCTTGACTTGGGCAGATCTGTCATAAAATCAATGGACACCACCTCCCAGGGCCTTCCCGGTGTGGGTAAGGGTTGCAGTAACCCCGCGGGGGTGGCCCTTTCCCCCTTAGCCCTCTGGCATCGGTCGCACCCTCGTACATATTCTCGTACGTCTTCCCTCACCTTTGGCCACCAGAACTGCCTGGTGACAAGTAGCATGGTCTTGTGCTGTCCAAAGTGCCCAGCTGTTGGGTTGTCATGGAGTTGCTTGAGTACCTTCCCCCTCAAAGTCTCCCCCGGTACATACAGCGCCCCCTTATAGTACAGTAGCCCTTCCTTTTCCTCAAACCCTCCATGGACTTCCTTTCCGTCCCTGAGCTCCCTAATTTTTGTCTGAGCAAACTCATCGTCTCTGGTGAGCCCTGCCAGTTCTCGTTTGCCAACCAACGCCCCCCCCCTACACCCACCGGTCCTCGGGTAATACGTGCCTGGTCTCTGGTGGCCCCTCTCCTTCCATGTACTCCGGTTTCCGGGAGAGAGTGTCTGCCCTTACGTTTTCCTCTCCCGGCATGTATCGGATCTCGAAGGAAAACTTGGCGAACTCCTGGGACCACCTGATCTGTCTCTGATTGAGCACTCGCGCGGTCCACCAGTATTCCAAGTTCTTGTGGTCAGTTCGGACCTGGAACTTGTGCCGCGCCCCTATCAACAGATGTTTCCATTGCCGAAATGCCGCATAGATCGCAAGCAGTTCTCAGTCATACACTGTGTAGTTTTGCTCTGACTTGCTCAGCTTCCTAGAGAAAAAGGCACACGGCCTCCAGTTCTGCTTGGCCCCGGGCTGCAAAAGGACCGCTCCAATGGCGCGGTCGGACACATCCGTCTCCAGTCTCATGGGATTCTCCGGATCCACGTGCAGGAGCTGCTCTTCCGAGGCGAACGCCCTCTTCAGTTTTTCAAAGGATTGCTGCGCACCCTCTGTCCACGCGAACTTCTTTTTGCTACTAAGACAATCCGTTATGGGCGCCGTCAAGTGAGCGAAGTTCTTTATGAACTTCCTGTAGAAGTTGCTGAAGCCTAGGAACCTTTGCACGTCCTTTCTGTTTTGGGGGGCTTTCCATTCCAGCACTGCCTTCACCTTGCCCGGATCCATGGCTAGTCCTTTGTCTGACAGCCTGTACCCCAGGAACTCGACCTCCCGGGCGTGGAATTGGCATTTTTCCAGCTTGACCCACAACTGATGCTTCTTCAATCTCTGTAGCACCTCCCTGATGTCTCTGACGTGTTGCTTTTCATTGTCCGAATAGATTAAGACGTCGTCCAAAAAGGCTATGCAATTCTTGTACAGCAGGGGCCCCAACACATGATGCATGAAGGCTTGAAAGCAGGCAGAGCCCGATTGTAATCCAAATGGCATGACTAAGTACTCAAAAGCCCCCAGGGGGGTGAACATGGTCGTTTTCCATTCGTCCCCCTCCCTTATCCTAATCAGATTGTAGGCTCCCCTGAGGTCCAGCTTGATAAAAATCTTCCCCTGCCTCACACGTGTCAAAATATCGTCAATCCTGGGCATTGGGAAAGTCACGGGTTCTGATACCAGGTTTAGGGCCCGGTAATCCACAACTAATCTGTGCTGATTAGTCTCCTTTTTGTCCACAAAGAACACTGGATTGCCCCCCATCGCCTTAGATTCCCTTATGAAACCTCTCTTCAGGTTCTTGTCAATAAACTGCCGCAGCTCCTGCATCTCCCGGTCGGACATGGCATACAGTTTACCCACTGGTAACTGAGCCCCTGGAAGCAGGTTGATTTGGCAGTCAAAGGGCCTGTGGGGGGGCAGCTTATCTGCCTCCCTCTCGCTGAAGACCTCCTTCAAATCAGCATATTGTGGTGGCACCTCCCCTTTTTGCCCCAGGGCCAACCCAGCCACCCTGGCCACAGTCATTCTTGGTTCCTTCCCTCCCAGACACTGCTCTAAGCAGTAAGCTGACCCAAAGGTGACCAACCGCTGATGCCATGACACCACTGGGTCATGCATTGCCAGCCAGCTCATTCCCAGTATTATTGGGGGTCCTGCCAGCGTGGCCACGTGAAAGGCAATGGTTTCCGTGTGCCTGGAGACCCTCATTCTCATTGGCGGTGTCTGGTGTGTCACTTCCCCTCCCAGGAGTTCCCTGCCATCGATGGTGGTCACCTGCAAGGGAAAATCTAGTGACAACAGGTGGAGTTGGTGCTCCAGAGCAAAGTCTCTGCTGAAGAAATCACACGAGCTGCCAGAATCTAGCAGTCCCTTCACTTTGACGGGGTGCCCGTTTGGGAGTTCTAGCACCACCTCTATGGCTATAGCTGCCTTTGGGGGGGGGGTCAGGCTGGGGCACTTCTATTGGTTGCTGGCCTGGCTGCTGCCCCTGCTGGTTGGCAGCCAGGCGTTGTCGTTTCCCTGCACCTGCCCCTCCTCCCCCTTCTCATCGTGGTCTGCAGCCCCCATCATGCCTTGCCAGGCCTTTGCAAAATGTCCCAGTCGCAGACAGAGGAAACACTTCTTGGTAGTTTTCCACTCCTTCCCCTCCCTTTTCCGCCCTTCACCAGCGTTTGAAACTTCACACACGCGCGCTCCCTCAATTTCCATCAGCTCCGCCGCCTGGGAAGGCTCCCTCGGCATCTCTGGAATGCGGTTGTCATGGAAACATTCCGCCCTTATCTCCCGCTTCTCTTGAGCCCACGTTTCCTGGCGTACACCGATCGCAAGCACAGTCTTTGTGAGTTCATCCATCGACCACGGGCGGGGCACTCGGGACAACTCGTCTTTCACTTTGGGGGACAAACCCGCTTCAAACAACATTTGCATTGGTTCAGAGTCCAGATCCCACCCGAGCTTGTGGACTAACATCGCGAAACGCGACCAGTAGTTTCTGACGGACAGGCTTCCCTGCTTGCACCCCATCAGCTCCCGTCTCGTCACGCTTTGGTCCACCTCGCCGGAGAACATCGCGTCCATCCCTTGGTAGAATTTCTTAAGATCTTTCAATGCATCATTCTGCGTCGCCATTAGGGGCCTGATCCATTCACGCGCCCCATCCTGCAGATGTCCCACAATGTAAGCCACCCTCTCCCCGCCAACATCAAAGTCATTTTTCTGCAATTCCAAAGCGTACTGAATTTCCGTTCGGAAGGCATTGTAGTCTTGGGGCTTTCCACCAAACTTGTGTACCAGCCCCTGAACCTTCCTTCCTATCGGGGTGGCTCTGACCTGTGCATCCTGAACCCGTCTCTCCTCCAGCCGCGCCGTCAGGGTAGCTACATGCGCCTCCAGGTCTCGGTTCCTCTCGGCCAGACCTCGCACCAGGGCTTCTTGCTCTGTCCCTCTGGCCGGCTCTGTTTGGCTCATCTTGCTGCCTCTCCGGGGCTGCGCACAAGCAACATCAGGGACTGACGGATTGCTGTAATGGTTCTAGGGGTTGCTCGTGCGTAAGCTTGTCCCAACACCTGGCTGGGTTGCCTGAGTGAACCTTTCCTGTCCGAGCAGCCACTCACCCGTGGCTGTCTCAATCGCTGGCAGAATCTGTCAGTGGGCGTTTCTTAAACTTCTTCCAGCAAAGAAGCTCTTTGACACCCAGTCTCCTCCTACTCTCCCTGCGCGGAAGCCTTCTGCGCAAGGAGGGCGTAGGCAGCGGAGGACTCTTCCTCTCCCCGCTGGTCCCCGGCAAGGAGTCATGGGACCGCCTCGCCGATTCCCCCATCTGCCCCCCTTCTCCACTGGAGCTACGCTGATTCCCTTCCCCAGAAGATGGGCTGCCTCTCCCACTCCCGGGACGCTCTCTGGGATCCCTTTGGAGCTTGCTCTCTCCCTCGGAAACTGATGGCAGTTCCCTGACAGGAGTCAAACGTTCTTTTGGAAGCCGAACGTCCAGTGGGGCTTCCACGGCTTCTGATTGGCTGCAGGAGCTTCCTGAGGTCAATCAGAAGCCGCACTTTGGTTTCCAAACGTTTCAGAAGTCAAATGGACTTCTGGAACGGACTCCGTTCGACTTCCAAGGTACGACTGTACAGTGGAACCTCGGTTGTCGAACATAATCCGTTCCGGAAGACCGTTCGACTTCCGAAACATTTGACAACCAAGGATCAATTGCCGATCGGCAAATTCTTTTTTAAAAATGGAGTTCCGTTCGACTTCCGAGGTGCATTCAAAAATGGAAGCATTCGCTTCCGGGTTGTCGGCGTTCAGGTGCTGAATTGTTCGGCTTCCGAAGTATTCAACAACCAAGGTTCCCCTGTAATGCTTTTTATAGAGTGGGACTGTAGGAGGCACTGGGGATGAGTCTATGGAACCAAGCGGGCAGCAGCCCCAGAAAGTTTGGGAACCACTGGCTTAGAAGTCCAGAGTATGGTACAGGCAATCCTCGTTTTGCGTAAGGGTTTAGTTCCGGACCTCTGTGCAGCTTGGCGGACCGCATGTTCACTCCTTTTTTCACTCCTTTTTGTGACGTCTATATGACGTTTTAGGGCTATTTCTGGGTTTGGAGCCCTGCATGTGAGCAATATGGGGAACACAATCAGATGAGCTTACGAAAATAAACTCATGAGAGTTTAGCATATTATGCTTGTCACAAATACACACACACACACACACACACACACACACACACACTCAACAAATGAAAAGAAAAAGCCATATGTTTTAACTTTATTCTCTTCTTTGGAGTTCTTAGTGTTAAGAAATATGATGAGATGCTACTTGAAATGTGTTTTACATGCAGTATTTCTTTTGATCAACATAACACCACAATGTGCAACTTACCTAGCATAAAAGTGTTGTCATGTGTGTCATTTAAACCTCTTTTTAGGACTGCCATAATCACTTCCCTGACTTTACCTTACTAGATTGCCAAAAACACAAGTTGGCCCTCGTGCTTCTGCTTTATTTGGGTTCCCAACTTACTATAACTATGTTTAAAAAATACAATATGCATTTAAACATGACATTCTTGCTTTTGTCTTGAGAAACTTTATTTGAAAAGCTATCAGTCACGATTACAATTGGATGGTATAGCAATAACTGCAGAAATCAGTTTCTTGCACAACAGCAATTATTATTTGCTAAAGTAATAGTTCTGCTGCTCTGGTTCGCCAGAAGCGGCTTAGTCATGCTGGCCACATGACCTGGAAGCTGTACGCTGCCTCCCTCGGCCAATAAAGCGAGATGAGCGTCGCAACCCCAGAGTCGGCCACGACTGGACCTAAAGGTCAGGGGTCCCTTTACCTTTACCTTTTTCTCTCTAAGCCTGACACTTGTTTAAAGAAAATGTGGGGTGCATTTTTACAGGCACTTACAAGAGGGTCAATCTTGCTGAACTCAGTGGGGCTACTCAGTGAGTAAAACTGCTCAGGGTTGCACAGCTGGTCAATTAAATGTATGTGTTTCGGAAGTCGAATGGACTTCCGGAACGGATTACATTCGAGAACCAATGTACCACTGTACTATCAAATTCCAAATCCACATGAAAAAAAACCCTCAGCATTCTAGCAGATTCCTTACAGGACTATAATTCCACACTGTATATATCACAATAAGAGACAGCATGCCTTCAACACATGGGCATCCCATCAGATTGTTTCTGGGACAGAGTTGATCCTTGTTCTCCTTTCCTCTTGAAAGGCTACAAAATGGTTATAGAATCATAGAATCATAGAATCATAGAATCATAGAGTTGGAAGAGACCACAAGGGCCATCGAGTCCAACCCCCTGCCAAGCAGGAAACACCATCAGAGCACTCCTGACATATGGTTGTCAAGCCTCTGCTTAAAGACCTCCAAAGAAGGAGATTCCACCACACTCCTTGGCAGCAAATTCCACTGCCGAACAGCTCTTACTGTCAGGAAGTTCTTCCTAATGTTTAGGTGGAATCTTCTTTCTTGTAGTTTGGATCCATTGCTCCGTGTCCGCTTCTCTGGAGCAGCAGAAAACAACCTTTCTCCCTCCTCTATGTGACATCCTTTTATATATTTGAACATGGCTATCATATCACCCCTTAACCTCCTCTTCTCCAGGCTAAACATGCCCAGCTCCCTTAACCGTTCCTCATAAGGCATCGTTTCCAGGCCTTTGACCATTTTGGTTGCCCTCCTCTGGACACGTTCCAGTTTGTCAGTGTCCTTCTTGAATTGTGGTGCCCAGAACTGGACACAGTACTCCAGGTGAGGTCTGACCAGAGCAGAATACAGTGGCACTATTACTTCCCTTGATCTTATCCTTGGGATGAGACAATATGTACATTAAAACATATACTGCAATGCCCACCATCCCTGACCATTAGCCATGCTGGCAGAGACCATCTGTATGGCCACAGATTGCCCTTCCCTGATATTTTATTTTTATGGGTTTTCCACACACATCTGCTCAGCTTCTGTGAGAACAGGATGCTTGAATAGTTGGGCCATTGGCCTGATCCAGCAGGCTCTTTTTATGTTCTTACGTTAGAGGTATGCTGCCTTTGTGCACGGCTGTTCCGCTTACCTCTCATGTTCAAGCCATCATAAACGAGTGAGTGCCTGAGCATGCGCAGAGTGCCACCCTCCCTCAGTGGTGAAATAAATAATCACTACTTTTACTTGAAGCCCTGATAGCCATCGCACCCAGCAGCTCTGGTATGTTTCGTGCACACAATAGAGCACCCTTGATGGATCAAGACCGATGAGACAATGCCACGTTGTGTTTCTGTTCCGTAGAAGTTGCTTCAACTTTCGTGCATGCAATTTCTGCTTTTGATGGAGACCTTGGCATTATGATAAGAGAAACAGGAAGAGCACTTACGGCGCCCAAACAAAAGTGAAAGCAGAACAAGTTTGGACAAAACAGCACAGCAGTGTGTCAAAGTTCCCTGGAGTCCCAATTGCACATTTCCTCCCCTGCCAGGTAGATTTCGGCAGTTCATAGTCTATGTTTTATGTGGATCTGCCCACATATAATTAATGGAAAGGTCCATCTCCTGTTCCCATTGCCGATTGATATAAGAGGTGTGCTCAGTTTGTTTTTAGGGCGTCCTTCTTTTTGCAGGGAATGGGGTGTAGTATTTTTTGGTATTAATTCCTATACTATTTTCATCATCATCATCATCATCATCATCATCATTTATAACTTATACCCCGTCCATCTGGCTGGGTTTCCCCAGCCACTCTGGGAGGCTTCCAACAAAATATTAAAAATACAATAAAACATCAAACATTAAAAACTTCCCTAAACAGGGCTGCCTTCAGGTATCTTCTAAAAGTATAAGTTATATATCATTCATAATTCCACTTCATATCATTTTCATATAATTTAATTGTGATATTATGTTTTCAATACAGTGGTACCTTGCTTCTCGAACTTAATCCGTTCCGGAAGTCCATTCGCACTCAAGCGGAAGCCGCGTCGGACGTTTGGCTTCCGAAAAACTGGAACACTCACTTCTGGATTTGCGGCGTTTGGGAGCCAAGTCGTTTGACTACCAAGGTACAACTGTAAGTCTGATTGAATTTGGTGGTGCTTACTCTCAGGCAAGTGGGTTTAGAATTGCAGCCTAAAGCAACTTTGGAGGCTGGCTGTGTCCACACTATGAACTTAGGACTTGCCTGCACCAGAGCAGAATTTGCAGTCTAGAGTAGATTTGCATCACCCTGTCTCCCCATGAATATATGGGCCTTCAGATGAGATACTTAGAATCATAGAATCATAGAATCATAGAGTTGGAAGAGACCACAAGGGCCATCGAGTCCAACCCCCTGCCAAGCAGGAAACACCATCAGAGCACTCCTGACATATGGTTGTCAAGCCTCTGCTTAAAGACCTCCAAAGAAGGAGACTCCACCACACTCCTTGGCAGCAAATTCCACTGTCGAACAGCTCTTACCCTTCCCACCCCATTGTTCTCCTGGGCCTTTTGCCCTTTAAATTCAGGGTTTTTCAGTCCTCAGAAAGTCCAAAATGGGCATGATCGAGAAACCCCATTGCACGTTGTCAGGGGTTCAGGAGCAGAGGCAAGGGCAAGGGAGGAAACAGAGAGCGAGGGGGAGGAGGCAGAAGAAAAGATGAGTGATGACGACGACCCGAGATCTCCGAGTCTTTCCAGTGAATCGGAAGATTCACAGAAAGGAGCACCAGTGGCCAGGGCAAGGGGGGAGACTAGGGGAACACCCCAGGGAGATAGAGCCAGAGGGGACTCAGAGGAGAGCAGTTGGAAATCGGGACCAGCGTCACCGCCAGAGAGCAGGGAAGAGGAAGGGAGCCAGGGATCAAACGCTGGCAGCTCACAACAGGGGGGAGGGCATGAGTCAGGAGTGGCCACACCTCCATCGGGGAGCGAAGAGACGGTTAGACGGAAGGTGGAAGGTTGGGCGCGCGCGCCAAGTTCAAATGCACAGGAAGGTGGCGCAGTAGGCAGCCCGGAGAGGGAGCCAGGTCCTAAAGCCCGGCGCAAGGAGATAGGAGGGTCCGGGGGGTCCGCGTCAGAGGAATCCCGGAAGGAAGAGACCCCGGGGGGCAGAGGGACCCAGAGAAGAACAGTCAGGCGGAAAAGGTGGAGCAGGGATAGGATATTAAATTGGTGCACAAGGGGCGGAGATTCAGACGAAGCTTCGCCGATCTAAGCATAAGACGTAGAGTTGCACGCAGCAGCTTGAGAATGGAAACTGTAACTCAATAAAGACTTTTAATTAATGACCGCTGGCTAGCGTGATCCTCTGTGAGCTAGGATCTGGGAGCAACCCTGACAGTAAGCTTCGTCTCATTAAATTGTGGGCATCCACGGCCTCGCGGAGAGGAGAGAAAGCGGGTGCCTACTAACGAGCTCACGAACAGCAGACAAGATGACGGCCGAACAGCAAATAGCAGAACTCAGAGAAGCAGTATCACGACTGAATGCCGAGGCTCTGGCATCCAGGAAGAGAGAGGAGGACGCAGCTGCCGCCTACAGGGATCTCCAGGTCAGGTTGGAAGTGCTTACGAAGCAAGGACAACAGACACCCAAACCGGAGGGGATTGGGTTGGGGAGACGCACAGGCGGTCTGGTCTCTCACTTTGATGGGAATTTGCAACAGTACCCCAACTTTAGAGCAGATGTAATGTGTGCACTGCAACTGCTGCACAAAGACTTTAGAGATGAAGAAGAGAAGGTGGGGTTCATCATGTCACATTTGCATGGAGATGCTAAAGCATGGCTGCGCAATTTGTGGAGAGATAAGGATCCTGCGCTCCAAAATGCGGATGCCTTTATTAAAGCGATGGATGGGTGTTTTTTATCAAGCATTGACGTGGATCTTGCCCGGAAGGAGGTGCATGGACTAAGGCAAGGGAGAGCCAGCGTAAGGCAGTACCATGCCCGCTTTTTCGCTTTGGTCAGTGCCCTGGAATGGGACAGAGATTCGGCCCCTGTAAGAGACCTGTTTTGGGAGGGATTGCACAGTTTGGTTAAAGATGAAATTGCGAGGGGGGAGAGACCCCGGACCACGCAGGAGATCGTTCAGAGGGCGCTGGCGGTGGGGGTGCGGCTGGAAGAACGTCCGTGGAGCAGGGACGAAGGGCGTGGAGGGCGCGAACCAGCCAGGGGCTCCTCCTTCCTTCCCAGAGAAGCAGCGCGTGCGCAATCCACGCCTCCGCCCGGAGGAGGGGCGGAACCTATGGAGGTGGGAGGTGCAAGGGCTCAGTCAGCAGCCAGAGCCCTAGCACCGGCAGCAGTGAAAGCGAAGCCTCCTAGAGGGAACAGGAAGTGTTACATCTGTGAGGAGCCAGGGCATATGGCGAAAGAGTGTCCCCGGAGGCTCCACAAGCACACTGCAGCCTCAGCAATGGTAACTGCAGCAACGCAGCAAGGAGAACCACAGCAGGGAAACGACGCAGTCTGGCTGGAGGAAGATGCACTGGGGCCCAGCCAGACGTGTCAGTGAAGAAGTCCCCAGAGATTTTACACCCCATGGACCCCCTCCCGCCCAAACCAGTAGTAAGGCTCACCGCATCTCTCCAGCTGCCCAATGGGATCACCCTAGACGTGCCAATCACCATCGACTCGGGAAGCAATGCAGACTTTATAGGGCAAGACTTTGTCGACAGGCACGCTATACAGTTACTGCCTGCCACGCTGCCCCTGCAGGTTGTCACGGTGGATGGCAGGGAGCTGCTGGGGGGGCAAGTGGTGAAGCAAACGCCACCAATGGTGATGCGACTTGGGAATCACAGGGAAGTCATCAGCTTCAACGTCACTCAACTGTCGGACACGCCCATTGTATTGGGCATGAGTTGGCTGGACAAGCACAGCCCGACGCTGGCTTGGTACCAGAGGCAGCTAACCTTCGGCTCTTCCTTTTGCGCTGAACACTGCATCGTGCCCCGGCAGGACGGGGAGGAGGAGGAGTCACAGCTGCAGCTCGGCACGCTGCAAGCGGTTCCCCACAAGTACGCAGAATTTTTGGAGGTGTTCTGCGAGAAGGAGGCAGACAGGCTACCCCCCCACAGACCATATGACTGCAAAATTGACCTGCTGCCGGGGGCGGCGCTGCCCAAAGGGAAGCTGTATTCCATGTCTGAGGACGAACTGCAGGACCTCAATGAGTTCATAGATCATAATTTGGAGCGCGGTTTCATCCGAGAGTCCAAGGCAGCGGGGGGCAGTCCGGTATTCTTTGTTAAGAAGCGGGACACGCCCCAGAAAAGACTCGTAGTGGACTACCGCATTTTGAACAGTGTGACCAAGCCATCGGACTTCCCCATGCCCCGAATCGACGACCTCCTCGCAAAGGTACGCAAGGGCAGCGTGTTTACCAAGTTGGACCTGCGAGGGGCGTACAACCTCATTCGCATGCGGGAAGGAGATGAGTGGAAGACAGCCATGTTCACGCCCCTGGGCACCTACGAATATAGAGTTATGCCTTTTGGATTGCAAAATGGCTCCCACGTTTTTCAAGCTTTCATGCATCACGTGTTGGCGGGGCTCCTCTACAAGACGTGCGTCTGTTTCTTGGATGATATCCTGATCTTTTCGGAATCGCAGCAGGAGCATGACGGACACGTCAGGGAAGTGCTGAGCAGGCTACAGCAGCATAGGCTTTATGCCAAGCTAGAGAAGTGCCAATTCGACGTAACGGAGGTGGATTTCCTGGGCTACAAGTTGTCTGACAAGGGACTCGCCATGGACAGCGCCAAGGTTCGAGCGGTGTTGGATTGGAAAAGCCCACGCAACCGGAAGGAGGTCCAACGGTTTGTCGGCTTCGCGAACTTCTATCGCAAGTTTATCAAAGGCTTTGCTATGCAGACAGCGGCCATCACGGACACGCTCAGCTCCAAGAAAAAGAAGTTCATCTGGACAGCGCAGGCAGAGCAGTCATTTCAGGCACTCAAGCGTCTCTTCGCGTCGGAAGAACAGCTGCTTCATGTCAACCCCAGCAGGCCAATGAGGGTTGAAACAGACGCCTCAGACAGAGCCGTCGGAGCAGTCCTGCTGCAGAAGGACCCGCAGGGGGTTTGGAGGCCGGGAGCGTTTTACTCCAGGAAGCTCAGCAAGTCCGAACAGAACTACACCATCTGGGACAGGGAGTTGCTGGCCATTCATGCAGCATTCAAAGCATGGAGGCACTTCCTGATCGGAGCCAAGCACACGGTGCAGGTCTGCACGGACCACAAGAATCTGGAGCACTGGCGCACGGCACAGTTCCTGAACCAGAGGCAAATACGTTGGGCTGAGTTCTTTGCGAACTTCGACTTCCGAATAGAGTATGTCCCGGGGGACACCAACATCATGGCGGATGCTCTCTCCCGTAAGCCACAGTATCTGGAGGAGGCAACGCCAGCGGCCGCCATGCACATCTTCGCACCGACAGTGTGGGCGTGCGCTGCGGCGACAGTTGACCTGGAGGCGGTGCGACGAGCGTTGCAGGATGACTCCTTCGCGCAAGCAAAAATGGCAGAGGTGCACAGGGGCACGGCGGCGACCGACGAGTTCCAACTGCGAGATGGATTGCTCCTCCATAAAGGGGCCATCTACGTGCCGGGAGACGAACTTCGCGCCAAGGTACTGCAGCAGCTGCACGACGCGCCCACGGCCGGGCACTTTGGCAAGGAGAAGACGGTGGAATTAGTCGCCAGAGACTTCTGGTGGCCCGGAATGAGAGGGGGAGTCGCGGACTACGTGGCGAGGTGTGACACCTGCCAGAGGGCCAAACCAGTACACAGACCGCCGGCCGGACTGCTGGAACCGCTGCAAACTCCGTGCGAACCATGGGAGAGAGTGGCCCTGGACTTTGTTACGGATCTGCCCAGCTCAAGGGGCAAGACGGCTGTGCTGGTGGTGGTCGACTTGTTCTCCAAGATGGCACATTTCATTCCGTGTGCGAAGGTGGCCACGGCGGAACAAACCGCCAAACTGTTCATAGACCACGTGTTCAAGGTTCACGGTCTGCCGCGGTCTTTTCCGTCCGACCGAGGGCGACAGTTCATCTCGAACTTCTGGCAAAAGCTGATGGGCTTCCTGAACGTCAAGATCAACCTGGCGTCGGCGAGACACCCGCAGACCAACGGGCAAGCGGAGCGGGCCAATGCCGTCATGCAGCAGTACCTGAGATGTTATGCGAATCAACAGCCTGCGACATGGGTGGATTACCTGCCTCTCGCCGAGTTCGCCTACAACAACACGAAGCACGTGTCCACGGGGGTCACGCCGTTCTTCGCCAACAACGGGAGGCACCCCAGAACCTTCCCGGGACTAGAAAGAATGGTGGAGGGGGAGCCGCAGACAGCAGATGCGTTCGCGTCGGAGTTGCAGGAGGTCCACGATCAGCTGCGGCGGCACCTGGAGCTGGCCAAACACGCATACAAGGTGCAGGCGGACAAACACAGAAGGGTTGGCGAAGAGATCCATGTCGGGGACTGGGTCTGGTTAGCAGCCCACGCAGTGCCGACCAGGTCGTTGGCCAAGAAGAAACTAGGGCATAAGCAACTGGGGCCCTACCAAGTCGAAGAGCAGGTCAACCCGGTGGCTTTCAGGCTGGCGCTTCCGGAGGGTTCCAGAATGCATCCGGTGTTCCACAGATCGGTGCTCACTCCCTACAAGGCACCGCACAGGTTTCAGGAACCCGGAACGGCGCCGAGTCCGCTCAGACACAGAACCGGGCACGCGGGAGTGGCACAGGAGGAGCGCATCAACGAAGTCACGGAGATTTTGGACTCCAGGTGGGGGGAAGAGGGAGTAGAATACCTTCTCGCCAAGGAGGGCACCCCGGCCAGTGCGAACAGCTGGGTGCCGGGCTACGCCTTGGACGAACCTCTGCTCAAGGACGAGTTTCATGCCCTCTTCCCACATAGACCAATGCCAGCAGACCTTTTCGACGACTGGCTTTTCACTCCCACACTTTCTGCAAGCACGTTCCGGGGGTTCGACTCGGACGAGGACCCGATACGGGATGCCCGTTCCCCGGAGGGGTCACCCTCGGGATCTGCCTCGGAACCCTCGTATTGGTGGGACGATAGACCAGAGGAGCAGTGGCGCAAGAGGTGGCTGGAAGGTCCCGGACGAGCAACGCCGCCAGGAGGCAGTGAGGGAGAGACGGACATGGACGTTTTCGGGGACGACCTTGGTTTCGAGCACGGCGGCACAGAGATGGACGCGGAGGTGACCGTCGTCGACGAGAGCAGGGAGGAAGAACCGGGAGACTTCAAATGGAGGCCCACCACGGGAAGCGAACGGTATCCGACGTTCGTCCCTCTGCCGCAGCAGCACCCAGCTCCCGCACCGGAAGGAGGGGAGGGGGGAACGGGGGGCTTCGAGGGGGGGATGGATGTCAGGGGTTCAGGAGCAGAGGCAAGGGCAAGGGAGGAAACAGAGAGCGAGGGGGAGGAGGCAGAAGAAAAGATGAGTGATGACGACGACCCGAGATCTCCGAGTCTTTCCAGTGAATCAGAAGATTCACAGAAAGGAGCACCAGTGGCCAGGGCAAGGGGGGAGACTAGGGGGACACCCCAGGGAGATAGAGCCAGAGGGGACTCAGAGGAGAGCAGTTGGAAATCGGGACCAGCGTCACCGCCAGAGAGCAGGGAAGAGGAAGGGAGCCAGGGATCAATCGCTGGCAGCTCACAACAGGGGGGAGGGCATGAGTCAGGAGTGGCCACACCTCCATCGGGGAGCGAAGAGACGGTTAGACGGAAGGTGGAAGGTTGGGCGCGCGCGCCAAGTTCAAATGCACAGGAAGGTGGCGCAGTAGGCAGCCCGGAGAGGGAGCCAGGTCCTAAAGCCCGGCGCAAGGAGATAGGAGGGTCCGGGGGGTCCGCGTCAGAGGAATCCCGGAAGGAAGAGACCCCGGGGGGCAGAGGGACCCAGAGGAGAACAGTCAGGCGGAAAAGGTGGAGCAGGGATAGGATATTAAATTGGTGCACAAGGGGCGGAGATTCAGACGAAGCTTCGCCGATCTAAGCATAAGACGTAGAGTTGCACGCAGCAGCTTGAGAATGGAAACTGTAACTCAATAAAGACTTTTAATTAATGACCGCTGGCTAGCGTGATCCTCTGTGAGCTAGGATCTGGGAGCAACCCTGACACACGTAGTACAAGAAACATGTATTAGTGCTGAGCCCCAGAATAAATTTCCCCCATCATATTTGGGAGACAGATAAAACTATAACAAAAGATTTTTATTTCTTTTTCTTACAGAGGAACAGCGCAATTCTATGTGTCCTTGCTTTAGGAAAGACCTCTAGGAATTTCTGGTTACAAATCAAAACTTAGCCACCATGCTGAAAATAATGCAGGGCCTACCGTAGCTTTGCAAATAAGCCCACAAGTGACTAGCCCTCAACATTTCACTTGTTCGCCTTGACCTCATTGAGTAGAGAAGTGTACTGTCATTTTGTGACAGAGAAGTTTCCTCCAAGGCAACTGTCCTAGAATGCCAGTCTGCAAAATTTGCCAGTCACCATTAAGTAGATATCTCATTCGCGAAGTCAGTTGTTTCATTTCACAAATGTTGTTTTTGTAAGAGACCCAAACAAATCGGGATGCTCTGCTTACCTTTTGGCGTCGATGCTCAGTGAGGACGTCCAGGTGATGATTGTTCAACTTTGAAGATTGGGTATTGCTGCAGGAGTCTCTGTTTCTCTCGAGGTAAATGATTCCTTAAGCTATTACATTATTTCTAGAGGGTGGAGGAAATGCTTGTGCTTTCGGTTTAGAGAGCGAGGGGGAATTCTGGGGAATTCAAGCAAAGAACGAAGCGTCAAAACAGAGCTTTGTGGCTTGAGTATGACTTGATCTCAGTCCAGACAGATCAACCATATGTGGCCAGTTTACAAGCCCCCCTACCCCTGGTACCCTTTCTCCCTGTATTGCTGCTCCAGAACTTTTCACTGCTTAGAAATGTAGGACACAATATTGGATTGTCGCAGGGGTTGGATTCCTATTGGATCGGTTAGTCTAGGCTTAGCAGAGTGAGCAGGGCAGGCAGCCCCTAGTGCCGTATTTACATGTATGCTAAACACGCTATAGTTTAGGGCCCCACTCTCTTGCCCCCCCCCAATTTAAAGGAAATAAAACCTGGATGTACATTTCCAAAATATAAGGTAGAAAAAATAAAGATAAAACCTACAGACAGCAACAGTGTTTTGTGTTGTGTAGGGACGCGGGTGGTGCTGTGGTCTAAACCACTGAGCCTCTTGGGCTTGCCGATCAGAAGGTCGGCGGTTCGAATCCCCGCGACGGGGTGAGCTCCCGTTGCTCAGTCCCGGCTCCTGCCAACCTAGCAGCTCGAAAGCACGTCAAAGTGCAAGTAGATAAATAGGTACCGCTCCGGCGGGAAGGTAAACGGCATTTCCGTGCGCTGCTCTGGTTCGCCAGAAGCGGCTTAGTCATGCTGGCCACATGACCCGGAAAAACTGTCTGCGGACAAATGCCGGCTCCCTCGGCCTATAGAGCGAGATGAGCGCGCAACCGCAGAGTCGTCCGCGACTGGACCTAACGGTCAGGGGTCCCTTTACCCTTTAGCCATCACAAATAATACTGCTTTCTCTCAAAGTTGACACCTTTCACGAAAACTGATAAGTTACCTGTTGTAGGGAATCATTTCTCCTCTTTTCTTAATTTCTCTTTTTCTTAGTCTCTTTTCCACTTACTTAAGCAAACTTAGACAAATTCTTTTTGAAGCATAACAAGGGTTGAGTGGAGGGCTAGATGTTACCTGCTTTTCAAAATTGTGATAGAGCACCAGCTAAATTTTGAGGCACTAGCTGGCTTCACAGTTTTTCCCGCATGGTGATTTTTGCATAGAGCACACACACATACTTTAAGGCTGGGCAATGTATCAATACATTTGGGGTGAGGAAATAAGTTTGAAGTCCACAGCGTGGTAACAGTGCCATAATATTAATCACAATGTGTGCGCGTGCCGTGTAAAAAACCATTATGTGGGAAAAACCGTGAAGCCAGTCATCGCTTCTCTCATGGTTCCTTCTGTCCCTGTTGCTCTGCACTATAAAATAACAGTTGTAAGTGTGTTAAAGCTAAGTAAAAATGTATCTGTTTTAGACCCCTAAGTAGCAGCAGTTTTCAGGACCTTACCCCCTTCACCTCTACATAGAGAACCCCTAGATATGCCTCTGCGCGTAAGATGTGATTATGCTGTAGGTACAGTCGTACCTCGGAAGTCGAACGGAATCTGTTCTGGAAGTCCGTTCGTCTTCCAAAATGTTTGGGAACCAAGGCGTGGCTTCCAATCGGAAGCCTCGTAGGCCGCGTTGGACGTTCGGGTTCCAAATAACGTTCGCAAACCGGAACACTCACTTCCGGGCTTGCAGCTTTTGGGAGCCAAAACGTTCGACTTGCAAGGCGTTCGGGAGCCAAGATACGACTGTAAATTTATTAGATTGCCACATATTAAACAACTGAATCAAGCAAGAGGAACAAACCACAAGGACACATTTGGCGGAGAACAGTGAAACTTTATTGCATTTACAAACACACTGGGAAATCAAAGGCAAGCCCCAAAAGCTTGCACCAATTTATGGATTGTACTCTTTTTATTTACTGTTTGCTATATATAAAAAACATCTGCTACTACTTTAAGTGAATGGATAGGACCACATTAGGGTGTCTCAAGAATATGGTGGATAAAATGCTAATGATTTGTGTTGCTGTACTGTAAAGGATGGGGGGGCGGGATCCAACACATTTTTATATGAACAAGTTTATGCCTAAACATTAATTGTACCCTTTCATTATCTGCTTTTCAAAATCAATCTAGGGTTTCCCACTTTACTCATTTTTGGATACGGCCTTTAAAAAGAAATCCTGGAACACCTCCCCGATTTCTTAGTTATACTGTAAATTTGTAAATAGCTACTGCAATCGATTTTAGCTCATTGAAACAAATATCATGTTATATATATTATATATGTTTTCCATTTTTAAAAACTTTGTGTCAAGCTAAAAACCCTGTGCATCAAAACCGTGGTCAGTTTAGCAGTGATGCCCGAGACAAGTGACTGTCCTTGAAGGATATCAAATTACACGGTAGGCGGGTTCCATTCAAGCTGCTGCAGGTGCAGAAGTCTGCTTCAGAAGCTGCCATTTGGGATCATCTGGGAAGTGCTAATAATCAGAACAGGGTGGTTGAGGAGGTAAATCACATGGTACCTGAAAAAGAGAGGTCAATAGTGCAGTATTTAGCAACACTATCTAAATCAGCAATAGGGGCAAACAAAGGTATCTAAGGTAGAGCATGGAATACTTACAGACCCAGTTCAGATGTCAAGTGAAACCATGGTTTAGTATGCTGGGAATGAGCCAAAGCAAGCCTTGGGCTCACACATTCCCCCCCTCCTCCCTCTACACAAGCGGTGAAGAGTTTGGAAACTACGGTACATCCTCGTTAGGCTTAACCACAGCTTGTTGCCTCACCCAAACCTGATGAACTATGCTTATTGTTAACCCTGGTTGATTGGTTTGATAAGCCATCTTTAAACCATGGCTCATCCAGCTAGCTTGTTTAAACTCTTAATCTCAGGGTCGTGGGTTGGAGCCTCACACGGGGCAAAAATAATAATCCTGCATTGCTGGGGGTTAGGCAAAATGACACTTGTGGTCCCTTCCAACTCTATAATAACTCTATAACTTTATAACGTTAACCACAGCTGAGAGTCTGGGGTGGTGTGCTAAACCAGCCTTCGCCAATCTGATTTCCTCCAGATGTTGCTGAATTCTTATGTCCCATCAACCACATGATAGTCAGGGATGATGGGACATCATCATCATCATCATCATCATCATTTATTACTTATACCCGGCCCGCCCGCCCAGCCAGGTCTCCCCAGCCACTCTGGACGGCTTCCAACAGGAGCTTAAAAATACATTAAAACATCAGTCATTAAAAAACTTCCCTAAACATCAGATAGTTGTTTATTCCTTTGACATCTGATGGGAGGGCGTTCCACAGGACGGGAGCCACTACCGAGAAGGCCCTCTGCCTGGTTCCCTGTAACTTGGCATCTCGCAGTGAGGGAACCGCCAAAAGGCCCTCGGCGCTGGACCTCGGTGTCCGGGCAGAACGATGGGGGTGGAGACTCTCCTTCAGGTCTACTGGACCGAGGCCGTTTAGGCGGCTTTCAAGGTCAGCACCAACACTTTGAATTGTGCTCGGAAATGGACTGGGAGCCAATGTAGGTCTTTCAAGTTCTGTGGTCTGGGCGGCCGCTCCCAGTCACCAGTCTAGCTGCCGCATTCTGGATAAGTTGTAGTGCAGGACCTCTGAAAGGGCCTCTGGTTCTCCATCCCTGTTATATACACTGCAGTAACAGCTTGTACATGAGGCTGATTGTGGATGTAACTGTGATATCAAAGGGAACAAGACAGATGCTTCTAATTGACTTTACCCATTTTCAGTGGTTGATGTTCTTATGACTGCGACGGTCAGTCCTTCTGCATTTAAGTCAGATCATGCTGATGCTCCAGTGTCACCGTCTGTTTCAGAAGCTGCCACTTGGGGTCCTCAGGGAAGTGCTTCTTAATAAACAGAGCGGGGTGAGTAAGGAAGTAAAACTCATCGTACCTGCAAAAGGAGAAGGCGCAATAGTCTAGTATTTCATAATAATGCCTAAATCAGCACCAGGGCCAGACAGGCAAACAGAGTGGTGATCCAGAGCAGCTGGACGGCATCTGGTTGAGGAAGCTGCTGTGTTGCAACAATCCAGCCTCCAGAATCCCCAGATTTTACACATGTAGCCCGGAATAAGCACAACACTCCAGAACTGTTCAAAGAGGATGAATAGATGGTATCTATCCCTGCCATCAGGACACTCCATGCCCATGGCATCATAATAATAATAATAATAATAATAATAATAATAATAATAATAATAATAATAATGAAATATTACTTATACCCCCGCCCATCTGGCCGGGCCTCCACAGCCACTCTGCACGGAATAACACTTCAAACATGAAAAACTTCCCTAAACAGGGCTGCCTTCAGATGTCTTCTAAAAGTCAGATAGTTATTGTATTTCCTTGACATCTGATGGGAGGGCGTTCCACAGGGCGGGCGCCACTACTGAGAAGGCCTGGTTCCCTGTAACCTCACTTCTCACAGTGAGGGAACTGCCAGAAGGCCCTCAGAGCTGGACCTCAGGCTGAAGGATGGGGGTGGAGACACTCCTTCAGGTATACTGGGCCGAGGCCATTTAGGGCTTTAGAGGTCAGCACCAACACTTTGAATTGTGCTTGGAAATGTACTGGGAGCCAATGTAGGTCTTTCAGGGCCGGTGTTATAGGGTCTCGGCGGCTGCTCCCAGTCACCAACCTAGCTGCAGCATTCTTATTGCACTTGCTTACATTAATCAGCCCTGCGGCCATCAAATTGCAAACTCTGACAAGTGGTCCAAGCAAAACAAAACCGCCTGAAAGCAAATGAAGTTAACTGTGAGAGCCAGTGTGGTGTAGTGGTTAAGAGAACTGGGTTCGCTTCCCTGCTCCTCCACCTGCAGCTGCTGGGTGACCTTGGGCTAGTCGTCACACTTCTCTGAAGTCTCTCAGCCCCACTGTTGTGGGGGAGGAAGGGAAAGGAGATTGTTGGCCGCTTTGAGACTCCTTAGGGTAGTGAGAAAGCGGGATATCAAATCCAAACTCTTCTTCTTCTGCTATCCCCTCAGTGTGTCCCACGCTCTGCCTGGTCTGCCTAACACTGAGGTCCAGCGCCGAGGGCCTTCTGGCGGTTCCCTCATTGCGAGAAGCGAAGCTACAGGGAACCAGGCAGAGGGCCTTTTCGGTGGTGGCGCCCGCCCTGTGGAATGCCCTCCCATCGGATGTCAAGGTGATGGACAACTACCTGACATTCAGAAAACATCTTAAGGCGGCCCTATTCAGGGAAGCTTTTAATGTATGATATTTTAGTGTTTTTTGGTTTCTGTGGAAGCCGCCCAGAGTGGCTGGGGAAACCCAGCCAGATGGGCGGGGTACAAATAATAAATTATTATTATATTATTATTATAACAGCGTACCTGAAAGTGAACTTGCTAAAAGCAGTATTCACAGAGCCACTTCCCCAGGTGCAGTCTAAGAGATGCCACCTTCCATCAATGCGGACAGCATTCCAGGCATGGTCGCTCTTCCCCTTTACGCTGCAGCTGCCTATCAAATACTGGCACTGTATCCCTGCAATACTGAGAGGGGAAGGAAGGTATTCAGGAACAGTGTTGCTACCAAGAGGACAAGTGGTTGCTTTCACCGCTTTGATAGGCTGGATTGGCCGTCCTTCATTTTGCTGGATCAGAGAAAACAGCAATCAGGTTCTCCACAGATTCTCATTTGCTCCAATTTGGCAGGAAAACACAAGTTTTCCTGGGATGAAACAACAACAACAACATTTGGACACGGACCTGGAAAGCCAGGAACTGTGCCTATAAAGCACAGAGCAAAGCTAAGTATGGATGAGGAACTAAGTCACACAGGGAAGAGACCCATTAAATTCAAGTAATTTTTAAGTCTATGGATTCCAGTGGACCTACTCAATTCAATGCAGCCCTATATATGCAAGTTTGCTTCAGGATCATTCACAGTGTGGGCATTCCTCCACTTACATGGTGGGTCATGTTCCGGAACCCCATGCACATAAGCAAAAATTGTGTAAGTAGGGTAAAGGTAAAGGACCCCTGAAAGTTAAGTCCAGTCACAGACAACTCTGGGGTGGCGGCACTCATCTCACTTTACAGGCCGAGGGAGCCGGCGTTTGTCCGCAGACAGTTTTTCCGGGTCATGTGGCCAGCCTGACAAAGCCGCCTCTGGCGCAACAGAACACCGAAACCAGAGCAGCGCACGGAAACACCGTTTACCTTCCCGCCCAAGCGGTACCTATTTATCTACTTGCACTTCTTGGCATGTTTTCGAACTGCTAGGTTGGCAGGAGCTGGGACCGAGCAACGGGAGCTCACCCCGTCGTGGGGATTTGAACCGCCGACCTTCTGATCGGCAAGCCCAAGAGGCTCAGTGGTTTAGACCACAGCGCCACCCGTGTCCCTGTGTAAGTAGGGAGCACACACTAAAAAAAGCTCATTTTTTCCTGCTCTCCAGCTCTCTCTCCCCACAACACTCTTTTCAACTAGAGTTGAAGCTCTGGAGCTGGCTGGAGGACCTGTGGAAAAGCAACAGCAGCTGCCATGCTGTGACGTGTGTCAGCTACTAGGTGGGGAGGCTGAGCAGCCTAAACAAAGCCCCACTGTGCCTCCGTTCTCTTTGGGGCTTCCTCCGATCCCACTGAAGTCCTCTTTGGGTTCTGGGGAGGGTCTCCTCATGAGCCATGAGGACTCTCCAGCTCTCTCCCGCCATTTTCTGCTTAGAATCTATTGATTTACTTATTTCCAAGGGCTGTCACGTGCGAGTTGATCACGCCTAAGCATGGAGATAGCTGCCTAGGGTAAGGGGTGGGGAACCTGTGGCTCTCCAGATCTCCTATCGCTACAGCCAAGTAGCAACCACTTGCCATGATGGCCGGAGCCAACAGAAGTTACCTGCACATTTCTTGAAAGAGTCGAGCATATCCACCGCAAATAGCCTTTCCTGACTGAAGGACATCAGCTGGTTTAAATGACACCTTGTCCAGGTTATAGCAGCCTTCCACATCATATTCTGTAGAAATAAAGACAATGAGCACCCATTCTGATTTGCTTGTGGGGTGGCAACACTTTGCAACACTTTCCATCGTGTTTCTCGATATCTTTCCTGGTTGCCAAAATCTGATTGGGGGGTGGGGTGGCTTGTCTTGCAAGAGCTCCAAATGAACTTTTGATTGCACAACATGGATTTGCCCATATGTGATTGAATCGCACCTCAAAAGAGAAAGTCTGGAAGCACTCATAAATCTGCTTTGTGTAGACCCAGGGTCTTGTTGCCAAATAAAAATGCACACTGGTGCAAGGGTTAGGAGTCGGGAGACACCTCCTCTCCTCCCGTGCTGCGACCTTTACTTTATTTTGACAAGGTAATAAGAATAAATAAATAAGAATAAAAATGTGCACCCCACCAGTGAGACCATTCCATTGTAACTATCCAACCTCCCAAAATTTCAACACCTCTAGCGATGGTTTGACCCCTTTCCGTTGTAACAGTACAAATTCTACAGACACCCTCCATATCTCCTCAAAATCATTCCTCCTGCATATTCCCCGTCTTACCTTAATGGCACATGTTCATTTATCATTAATAGCTATATATCCCACACCTCTTCATACCATTTTTCCATTTTATATTCTGCTTGCCCCTTCCACTTGCTAGCTATCATAATTTGTGCAGCTTTCAATAAATTTGTGAGCGAGTCCTTCATAGCCTGCAAACCTTCCACCCCATCGTAAATTGATAATGATGCTACCGCGGCACTTTCAGTGAGCTTTAACCCAGTGATTTCTGTTATCAGTGAGCACCTCCTGATCCCTTCTGAGATTCATGGCTGAACAGAGATCCCAGTCAAGCTCTGTGTGAGCCAAACACCAAATCACTGATCCACACAGGTTACAATCCAGAATCCTTTGTGCAAATGGAGCTGACATGACTGGCTATGAAATGGTGAAAATGCCCGAGACAGCTGCAAAGAAGCCATGCTCGGAGTAGACCCACTAAATTTAATGTCCATGAGTTACTTACATCCTTTGATTTCAGCTGGTCTACTCTGAATATAACTTGCTTTGATATGACCTTACGTATCCATCTTCCTTGGCTGGCAATCACTGGACTGGGTGTCTGCTAAAGAACTCTGCTACAGAGCTGGATTCTTGGGCGCAGGGCAGTGACAAAGGCTGATCTTTTAATACCGGAAGTTGTCAGAGGCAAGGGGACTCAAGTATGCAGAAAGGTGGTACCCCCACCTACCTATATGGTGGCAGATCCACATCCAAATGGCTCACACTTTCTCCAGGTCACTGTGGGCTTTTTGGAGCAAGACACTCACCAGGTTTTTCACGCTATTCCTGACATTCACCTGTTTCACAGAAGGTAAATAGACTTGGAAGCAGTTAATATGGACGAGGGGGTACCAGTTCCTTTCTTCTACCTAAGTCCACTTGTTCAAAGAAATTTTAGGGTGCAATCCTGCGTGCACTTACAAGAGTGTCTCTTGCTGAATTCACTGGGATTGCACAGTTAGTCGATTAAGTGTATGTGTTTTACTTGATTGATCAAAGAATTTATTATACTTGCCAAAAATGTACCCTTGGGGGGGAAGTTGTTCTGAAGGGAGACGCATGATTAACCTTTCCTTTTTCCAGGGTTCACAGGCATGTTATTTCTACAATCTTCACGCCCCCGCAGGCGATGTGCCACGCCCCCGGGACACACGCCTGCCTGCTCTCCGCCCCTGGTGCCAGAGCATGCAGCTTCGCCACTGCCCATTGCACCTTTGGGTGGGTGGAAGTACAACTGGGGGGGCATTCTGGGGGCAGGGAGGGACCAAGGCAACCCTGGATCCTGAGCCGGCCCTACTGTTGTCACTTGACAGCCCTGGGGGAAACCCAGGGCTGATTACTGCACCAGTATATTAATTTTATGCCAGTTTAATTCTGGCGAGGCCCCCCAGAGATTCCTGGGAGTTGTGGTTTGGCAAGGGCACTGAGAATTTTCTGTTAATGACTGCTAGCCTTGTTCACAGAAGTATAGTACTCGGAGTTCCCTGAGGAGAGGAAATAACTACCAAATCAATTTCAGTCTGTAGTATAAATACGATCGAAAGTGAATTGTGTAAGAGAGAGGAGTCGTTCAAACCCTTTCATATTGCCTATGATTGCTAGCTCTCCTCCGAATTGACTTTGGAGCTATCTCCTGAATTTTTAAAGCAAAGCAATGCTGCAAAATAACTAAATATGGGTGTATATACATGCATTTACCGTAAATACCTTTTTCAATTCATTGTATATGATCTCCCAGAAAGCCTTAATCCTTGGGCACGTCCACCGTGGCTGACTCAGTTGCTGGCAGAATCCGTGAGTGGGCATTTCTTAAACTTCTTCCAGCAAAGAAGCTCTTTGACGCCTAGTCTCCGCCTACCCTCTCTGCACAAGGAGGGTGTGGGCAACGGAGGACCCCTACTCTCCCCGCTGGTCCCAGGCAAGGAGTCATGGGACCGCCTCGCCGCATCCCCCATCTGCCCCCCTTCTCCACTGGTGCTACGCTGATTCTCTTCCCCAGAAGAGAATCTTGCAGTACATGTGAAAAGGATCTAGGAGTCTTGGTTGACCACAAACTTGACATGAGCCAACAGTGTGACGCGGCAGCTAAAAAAACCAATGCAATTCTGGGCTGCATCAATAGGAGTATAGCATCTAGATCAAGGGAAGTAATAGTGCCACTGTATTCTGTTCTGGTCAGACCTCACCTGGAGTACTGTGTCCAGTTCTGGGCACCACAGTTCAAGAAGGACACTGACAAACTGGAACGTGTCCAGAGGAGGACAACCAAAATGGTCAAAGGCCTGGAAACGATGCCTTATGAGGAACGGCTAAGGGAGCTGGGCATGTTTAGCCTGGAGAAGAGGAGGTTAAGGGGTGATATGATAGCCATGTTCAAATACAGTGGTGCCCCGCAAGACAAATGCCTCGCAAGACGGAAAACTCGCTAGACGAAAGAGTTTTCCGTTTTGGAGGTGCTTCGCAAAACGAATTTCCTATGGGCTTGCTTCGCAAGACGACAATGCCTTGTGAGTTCCTGCGGGGTTTTTTTCCTCCCCCCTTTTTCTAAGCCGCTAAGCTGCTTATCAGCTGATCCGATCAGCAGATAAGCCGTTAAAAGCCGCTAAAAGCCGCTAATAGCGCTAATAGCGCTAATCCGCTAATGGGCTTGCTTCGCAAGACGAAAAAACCGCTAGACGAAGAGAATCACAGAACGGATTCTTTTCGTCTTGCGAGGCACCACTGTATATAAAAGGATGTCACATAGAGGAGGGAGAAAGGTTGTTTTCTGCTGCTCCAGAGAAGCGGCCACGGAGCAATGGATCCAAACTACAAGAAAGAAGATTCCACCTAAACATTAGGAAGAACTTCCTGACAGTAAGAGCTGTTCGACAGTGGAATTTGCTGTCAAGGAGTGTGGTGGAGTCTCCTTCTTTGGAGGTCTTTAAGCAGAGGCTTGACAACCATATGTCAGGAGTGCTCTGATGGTGTTTCCTGCTTGGCAGGGGGTTGGACTCGATGGCCCTTGTGGTCTCTTCCAACTCTATGATTCTATGATTCTATGATTCTAAGATGGGCTTTTTCTCCCGATCCCTGGACGCTCTCTGGAATCCCTCTGGCTTTTGCTCTCTCCCTCCGGCACTGATGGCAGTTCCCTGACACGTGTGTCATGACCTTCTAGAACTAAAATATCCCATTTTTTTAATAAACACCAATCTTTCAACCAGAGAAGACATGAGGCTTTGTAATATAGCTTCAAATCCGGTAACCCGAAGCCACCTCTTTCTACAGTATCTATTCATATCTTATTCTTGGTCTTTTACCCTTCCACAAAAAATTAGAAATTTCTTTTTGCCACTTGTCAATACTGCTGGTCTTTCCTATAATTGGAATCGTTTGGAATCAAAAGAGTAGCTTCGGTAAGACTGTCATTTTAATTACCGAAATACAGCCCAGGAATGATAAGTTTAGGCTTGTCCATGTCTCCAACTGTCTTTTGATATCTTTCCAACAATTAATATAATTATCTTCATACAAGTTAATATTCTTTGGTGTTATCCATAATCCTAAATGCTTGATTTTGGGGTAGATTTTAATTTGTATTATTTTTTCTAATTCTGCTTTTTCATCTGGCGACAAATTTGTAATAGTTTTGTCTTGTTTAAATTCAGTTTGAACCCCGCAAATTTACCATAGGCATATATTATTTCCAACGCCTTTGTTAGACTCTGTTTTGGTTGCTCCGTAGTTATAATTAGATCATCAGCAAATGCCCTCATTTTGTAACTTCTATTTCCCAGCATAATCCCTTTTATTTCTTTTTCCTCCCTAATTCGTTTACATAAGACTTCCAATGTTAGTATGAAAATTAAGGGGGATAGTGGGCAACCTTGTCTGACCCCTTTACTGATTTCACACTCCTGTGATAAATTTCCATTTATTATGATTTTAGCTTTTTGTTTTGAATATATTGCTTCAATCCCTTTTATATACTGTATACCAAAATCCATATGGTGTAATAGACCTTTCATAAATTTCCAGGAGACCCTATCAAAAGCTTTTTCAGCATCTATGGCCATTAAGACTGCCTTCTTTTCTATTCTTAAGTCTAAATACTCTAATAAGTTTATAATGTTTCTGGTGTTGTTATAAATGTGCCTCCCGGGCAAAAAGCCAGCTTGGTCATTGTGTATAATCATCTGGAAGACTTTTTTTTATCTTTCGGCTAAAATATTTGCATATAATTAATAATCGCTATTTAGGAGTGCGATAGGCCTGGGGACTTCCAGGTTAGCGCCTCCAGCAATGGCGGATTTCCTCTGATCGGGAGGAATCCGCTCCGTGAAAATCAGGGTCTTGACCGCCATGGCGAGGCGGAGACGCATTAAAAACCACAGGCGGGAGAAGCCTGTGGACGTGGGATTCGGCTGGCACCTTTTGCGCCTCCCCTACTCGTGGGGAAACCCAGTTTCGGGGTTCCGGAGCGACGTGGGGTGAGTGGCGCGGTGCTTTGAATCGACTGCTTTTATCACGGAGTGAAGCCGCATTGCTGTTGCCGGAGAGCGCTGACTTTTTGCTGTGGACAATTGGATTTTAAACAACTACCCGTGAGTAGAACGGAAAATTGGATCTTTGGCATTGAAACGGGAAGGTTTCAAACAGGAAGTACGCCTTCCCCTTTTGTAAATAGACTGAAGCAAAGACGTTGCAAAGTAAAGTCTGGAAAGCCTTTTGTAAAGGATTAAATCTCCATCGGTTAAAACTACCGATGTAGCGTCTCAGGGGCCTCATCTTTTGATGTTGTTTCAAGGGCAATTGCTGATCGGCAATTGATCCTTGGTTGTCAAATGTTTCGGAAGTCGAACGGTCTCCCGGAACGGATTATGTTCGACAACCGAGGTTCCACTGTACAGCCGTACCTTGGAAGTCGAACGGAGTCCGTTCCAGAAGTCCATTTGACTTCTGAAACGTTTGGAAACCAAAGTGCGGCTTCTGATTGACCTCAGGAAGCTCCTGCAGCCAATCAGAAGCCGTGGAAGCCCCACTGGACGTTCGGCTTCCAAAAGAACGTTTGACTCCCAAGGCATTCGGGAGCAGAGGTACAACGGTATCCAGAATAGTGGTTTGCATGACCAACTAAGGAAGATAATAACGCAATAAAATTCAAAACAGCAACGATCAATTGCACATTTATTCCAAATCCAGTTAAAACTATTTAGTTCAATTAAATCAGTAAAATCAATGAGCTTGATCGAGTGATACCAGTTTTTCAAATTCTGATAGTTATACCCCCAATGCCCCTCTTGCCTCCTAGCACCCTCTGGTTAATCCCACAGCCTGTGCCCACTCTGGGAACCCCTGTTCTAAGCAGTGAAAAACTATGGGGCGACAATACAGAAAGAAAGTGCTTTTTTAAAAAGCCAGTCCTTTTTTTAAAAAAAAAAATGTTTAGGGGTACTCTCATTTTCCTAGGCATATTGAAATACTGCCCCTCAATGAGGCCAAACGTAGATTCACAAGATGTTTAGGGGTATGCGTATGCCCCTCGCGTCCCCTCAGGAAAAAAAGCACTGGGTAGGACAATACGCAGGCCACATCTGGGTGATCTTTCCTCCTGGGACTTTATTCCTTGATTACACAAATGCAGAGTTCCCTGTTACTCACCAAATTCACACTGCTATGTCGTTGTGATGGTGACGGAAAATTGGATCTTTGGCATTGAAACGGGAAGGTTTCAAACAGGAGGTCCGCCTTCCCCTTTTGTAAATAGACTGAAGCAAAGACGTTGCAAACTAAAGTCTGGAAAGCCTTTTGTAAAGGATTAAATCTCCATCGGTTAAAACTACTAAACCCCCCTTGGTAGCAGGAGAAGAGGGGGGAATTTTAGACTGCCTAAGCCTGCAGGAGAGAGAGTGAAGGAAGATAAATTACCAGCGTCTTGAACCTGGGAACGGGCTTTTAGTAAGATCGACTTTTTGGGAAAGTTCATTGACTGTGAATAATGTCTGCTGACAGATAGCTAAATAAGAGAAATATATTGTTTCAAAGTTTCCTTTTGCACTTGAAAAGGAGCAAATGTAACTGAAAACTGAACTAACTTTGTTGCTGGATATTTGTTTAAAAGGATGGTTACAATAGAAATTGTTTCCTCTAGAGGGAGTTTTTGAAACTGTTGCAGGAGTGGATCTGGGGAATTTTTCAGCTGTAGAGATTAAAGACCGTGTGATACAGAGACTGACCGTGTGATACAGAGACTGACCGTGTGATACAGAGACTGACCTTGGACAAGAATGTTGACAGAAGAAGCCCTAGTGATTGCATTTTGCAAGACAAGTGCTTCATAAGAAGATGGATGTGATGATTATTAAAATTGACAATATGGGACAAAAAAATGACTGAGTTGGGACTAAAAGTGAATACCTATACAGAAACAACCCAGGATTTGACTCAGGAATCTGTTTTGACACTGCAAGCTGTGGAGAAGAAGAAGGAGAAAGTTGTTATTGAACCTCAAGTAATTGAAGTGGATAGAGCCTCGGCCTTACAGAGGCAATTTGATGAATATAAGCTGTTGCCCTTTACAATTGAATCCAGAGAAAGCCAGATTTGGAGGGATGGAGTCCCGCTTGGATTGGAGAAGGAAAGTTGGTTAGATTCCCCTATGCAGGTTTGGGATCTGGATTTGGGTCAGGGGGAGATTGGAGTTGTGGGGGCCTTTAGCTTTGGAGGGACTTTGAAACACGCTCTGAAATATTGTTTGGACTTTAGTTCTGACTATGGAGAATAGGCTGACCTGTCGAGAAGGAACAATGACATTGCTAGGTTGGAGTTTCCCCGAGATCTACTCCTCAGTGCCAAAGGAAGGAAACTAAGAACAAGATCAGCAGAAGACAAAGTGAAGCACATGTATAGATATGAAGAAGACCTGCAGAAGGGACATGGAAAAGAGTTAAAAGCCTCGGATAGAAGATCACCAGGTTGATGGACCATATGGAATTGATAGAAAGGACTGACAGAATCCGACTCCAGGGAGAAGAGACGGTGGAAGAAGAGTGGGAAAAAGTTTTAAAAAATTATTTAGAGAAATATTGTTAAATTAATGAGTGTTAGAAAAATTGTTGGAATGAAATTATACGGCTTTAGTAGAAATGTTATAAGGAATTAAGTATATATAAGTTTTAGGATTTTAATGGTAAGATAAGGTTAAAATAAATTAAGACAATTAAATGACAGAAAATAGTGAAAGATGGAAAGGATTTGCTGAAATAATTAATAACTAGAATACAAAAAAGGAGGTGTGAGGAGGTCGATGAAACAAGTCAATGAAAGATAAAGATATGGAAATATTGGAGGTGTTTTTTAATTGTTTTTGTTTTTGTTCGGATGTATTGTGTTTTTCGGTCTTTTATCTCTTTTCTTTTTCTTTATATGTACTGTAATGTTTTGATTTGTATTGTTTACCTTTGCTTTTCTTCATTACTTTGTTTTGTAATCCTTAAACTTTTAATAAATATTATTATTTTTTAAAAAAGGATTGCGATTGGTCTATAGTTGTTAATAAGTAGATTGTCCGTTCCCTGTTTTGGAATTAATGCAATAAGGCTGTCTTTCCATGAGTCTCGGCATGGTTCCATCTTTTAAAATGTTGTTCATGATACTTCTTAATGGGTCAGACAGTATGTCCTCAAATTTTTTATAATATATTGCCGGTAGGCCATCTGGCCCTGGTGACTTTCCTATCTTTGCTTCCTTAATTGCTCTTTGAATTTCGTACAATGTAATAGGGGCATTCAACAGTTCTTTTTGTTCTTTAGTAAGTTTCGGAAGACCGTTCTGTTCTAAATATTCTTTAACTTCTTCTGATGTTTCATTTCCTTCCTTATAGAGTTCTCTAAAGAATTCGAGAAATCGTTTCTCTATTTCTTTAGGGTTGTTTATTATTTTGCCTTCGCACTTAACTCTATTTATAAGCCTTTCTGCCTCTCTCTTCTTTAATTGCCATGCTAATAACCTTCCTGGTTTATTAGCATGTTCAAAGGTTTTTTGTTTCAATAATCTTAGTTTCCATTCCATTTCTGCATTTATTAGCATTAACTATTGAGATTGTAGGATCTTAATATTTCTTTTTAATTCTACACTATTTGGTTTTTTGTATAATTCCAGCTCGCTTTTTCTAATCTCCTCTAAGATTTCTTGTTTTTTCCCCCCTTTTGTTTTCTTTGAATTACGTTTTGTTGAATAAAGAAACCTCTTAAGACAGCTTTACTAGCATCCCAGACTATCTTTAAATCGGTGCCCTTATTTAAATTCAGTTCAAAAAAGTCCTTTAAGGTCTTTTTTGCTTTTTCTATTATTATTTCATCTCTCAATAAAGTTTCATTTAATCTCCATCTTATAGATTTCCTCTTTCCCCAAGTCAGCGTTACTTGTACTGCATTATGATTAGCTATTGTCTTTGGTTGAATTTCAAATTTACATATTTTGACTGTCAAATCTTTTGTTAGCCAGATGGCATCAATTCTTCCTGCCGAGTTACTAGGGTAGGAAAAAAAGTGTATTCTTTCACTGTCGGATTTTGTATTCTCCATGCGTCCTCTAAACTTAACAAATCTACTAACTGAAAAAAGGTTTTGGGGAGTTTTATTTGCTGTTTTTTAGTAGTCTTTTTGGATCTGTCTAAATCAGGATTTACCACGCCATTTTGGTCTCCTAAAAATAAAATTTTCTCTCCAATAAAATCCCCCAACTCTCGTTCCAACTTTTGATAAAATTCACTTTTTTTTTTCATTCGGTGTATAAAAACTGATAACTTTAATTCTTTCCCCCAGGACTATTATTTCTATGACAACGACCCTTCCTTGTGAATCTTTATAGATCAATTTCGGCTCCAAATGCTTTTTTGCGTATATTGCAACTCCATTCTTCTTAGATTTATCTGAAGAAACAAAATCAAGTCCCAGTTTCTTATTGGATAAAATTCTTGTGTGTTGTTTTGTGATATGAGTTTCTTGCAAAGATATCAAATCCAATTTCTGTTTGCTGAATATAAATTCCACCTTATTTCTTTTCTTTTTATCATTTAAACCATTAACATTCCAGGTAACAATCCTTAATTCCATTATTTACTACACAGTGATTCAATTTCTTAACAAAAAATAAAATAAAAATAAAATAATTTTTTTAAAAAAAGAAATTCAGAAAAGTCACTTGTCCTTAATGCTTGAGATTCTTCCTCCTCGGATTGTTTTTTAAGATCGTCCGCCCCTCCTCTCAGCTGTCTTTTACATCCTAACTCCTCTCTATATGTTCTCCAAAATTTGTCAGCGTCCTCCCAAGTAACAAATCTTCTCCTTTTCCCTTTGTAAAAAAAGGAAATTCCCTCAGGGAATTCCCATCTGTGCACAATTGATTTTTTATTTAGTGCTTCCACCAACGGTTTATATTTTTCCCTTTTTCTTAAAAGCTTCGATGGAACAATTTTTCCTGAATTTTAAGTTTTGTCGTACTGCTAATTTGTAGTATTTTATCTCTAATATCCATATTCACAAAAGTTACCAGACAGTCCCCTGGCCAATTATTAGCTCTTGCAATTCTTGATCTGATTCTAAAGGCTCTCTCAATTTTATTTCTCATTTCCTGTTCTTCTATTCCAATCCATTTGGCTAATTCTGATGATATTTTTTGCTCTATCACTTCATCTGGTTCTTCTGGAATAGATCTAAATCTCAATGTTTTTTCTCTTCTGTGCATTTCAATCATAGAGATTGAATCTAGGACTGCCTCATGGGCTTCTTTCATATCTGCCAGCTCTTTCTTAATTTTTTCTGTTTCCCCTTTCCCCCCCTCTCCTTCTGTACTTTTCTTAGCCCTTCCTCCAAACTTATCGTTTTCCCTTTTAATTCTTGTACAGTCTTTGTTATTTCCAAATTTTTAACCACCAGATCATTGATTTTAACCATCATTTCTAACACCATTTTTGCATTTTCCTCTATTTTTTGCCCCATCTTATCCAACTTTTGATCTGTTGATCTTATACTGTTGTTCATCTCTTTCTTCATCTCTGAAATGTCTTTTCTCAGTCCCAGGAGAAGATCTCTCATTTCTGAATTCATTTCTGGGGTCTTGATTTGCGTTTCTCCTGTTAGGATTTGCAGATAACACTGCTGCCGCTGGATTCATAAATTTCTTATTCACATTTGACATAACCAGTTGTTTTATAATCCGTTAGTACCCGTAGCTACTTCTTTTCCTGACAAATTGTGTTTTATAATACTTCTATATTACACCTGTCAGAGCTGCTTCCAGATCCTAGCTCACAGAGGATCACGCTAGCCAGCGATCATTAAGTAAAAGTCTTTATTGAATTACAGTTTCCATTCTCAAGCTGCTGCGTGCAACTCTACGTCTAGTGGCTAGATCGGCGAAGCTCCGTCTGAGTCTCCGCCCCTTGTGCACCAACTTAATATCCTAGCCCTGCTCCACCTTTTCCGCCTGACTGTTCTCCTCTGGGTCCCTCTGCCCCCCGGGGTCTCTTCCTTCCTGGATTCTTCTGACGCCGACCCCCCGGACCCTCCTGTCTCCTTGCGCCGGGCTTTAGGACCTGGCTCTCGTTCAGGGCTGCCTACTGCGTCACTTTCCTGTGCATTTGAACTTGGCGCGCGCGCCCAACCTTCCACTTTCCGTCTGACCGTTTCTTCGCTCCCCGATGGAGGTGTGGCCACTCCTGACTCATGCCCTCCCCCCTGTTGTGAGCTGCCAGCGCTTGATCCCTGGCTCCCTTCCTCTTCCCTGCTCTCCGGCGGTGACGCTGGTCCCGATTTCCAACTGCTCTCCTCTGAGTCCCCTCTGGCTCTATCTTCCTGGGGTTTCCCCCTAGGCTCCCCCCTTGCCCTGGCCACTGGTGCTCCTTTCTGTGAATCTTCTGATTCACTGGAAAGACTCGGAGATCTCGGGTCGTCGTCATCACTCATCTTTTCTTCTGCCTCCTCCCCCTCGCTCTCTGTTTCCTCCCTTGCCCTTGCCTCTGCTCCTGAACCCCTGACATCCATCCCCCCCTTGAAGCCCCCCGTTCCCCCCTCCCCTCCTTCCGGTGCGGGAGCTGGGTGCTGCTGTGTCAGAGGGACGAACGTCGGATACAGTTCGCTTCCCGTGGCGGGCCTCCATCTGAAGTCTCCCGGTTCTTCCTCCCTGCTCTCGTCGACGACGGTCACCTCCGCTTCCATCTCTGTGCTGCCGTGCTCGAAACCAGGGTCGTCCCCGAAAACGTCCATGTCCGTCTCTCCCTCACTTCCTCCCAGCGGCGTTGCTCGTCCTGGACCTTCCAGCCACTTCCTGCGCCACTGCTCCTCTGGTCTATCGTCCCACCAATACGAGGGTTCTGAGGCAGATCCCGAGGGTGACCCCTCCGGGGAACGGGTGTCTCGTATCGGGTCCTCGTCCGAGTCGAATCCCCGGAACGTGCTGGCAGAAAGCGTGGGCGTGAAAAGCCAGTCGTCGAAAAAGTCTGCTGGCATTGGTCTATGTGGGAAAAGGGCATGAAACTCGTCTTTGAGCAGAGGTTCGTCCAAGGCGTAGCCCGGCACCCAGCTGTTCGCACTGGCCGGGGTGCCCTCTTTGGCGAGAAGGTATTCTACCCCCTCCTCCCCCCATCTGGAGTCCAAAATCTCCGTGACTTCGTTGATGCGCTCCTCCTGTGCCACTCCCGCGTGCCCGGTTCTTTCTCTGAGCGGACTCGGTGCCGTTCCGGGTTCCTGAAACCTGTGCGGTGCCTTGTAGGGAGTGAGCACCGATCTGTGGAACACCGGATGCATTCTGGAACCCTCCGGAAGCGCCAGCCTGAAAGCCACCGGGTTGACCTGCCCTTCGACTTGGTAGGGCCCCAGTTGCTTATGCCCTAGTTTCTTCTTGGCCAACGACCTGGCCGGCACTGCGTGGGCTGCTAACCAGACCCAGTCTCCCACCTGGATCTCTTCGCCAACCCTTCTGTGTTTGTCCGCTTGTACCTTGTATGCGTGTTTGGCCAGCTCCAGGTGCCACCGCAGCTGATCGTGGACCTCCTGCAACTCCAACGCGAACGCGTCTGCTGTCTGCGGCTCCCCCTCCCCCATTCTTTCCAGTCCCGGGAAGGTTCTGGGGTGCCTCCCGTTGTTGGCGAAGAACGGCGTGACCCCCGTGGACACGTGCTTCGTGTTGTTGTAGGCGAACTCGGCGAGCGGCAGGTAATCCACCCACGTCGCAGGCTGTTGATTCGCATAACATCTCAGGTACTGCTGCATGATGGAATTGACCCGCTCCGCTTGCCCGTTGGTCTGCGGGTGTCTCGCCGACGCCAGGTTGATCTTGACGTTCAGGAAGCCCATCAGCTTCTGCCAGAAATTCGAGATGAACTGCCGCCCCCGGTCGGACAGAATAGACCGTGGCAGACCGTGAACCTTGAACACGTGGTCTATGAACAGTTTGGCGATGTGCTCCGCCGTGGCCACCTTAGCACACGGAATGAAATGTGCCATCTTGGAGAACAAGTCCACCACCACCAGCACGGCCGTCTTGCCCCTCGAGCTGGGCAGATCCGTGACAAAGTCCAGGGCCACTCTCTCCCATGGTTCGACCGGAGTTTGCAGCGGTTCCAACAGTCCGGCCGGCGGCCTGTGCACTGGTTTGGCCCTCTGGCAGGTGTCACACCTCGCCACGTAGTCCGCGACCTCCCCTCTCATTCCGGGCCACCAGAAGTCCCTGGCGACTCATCCCACCGTCTTCTCCTTGCCAAAGTGCCCGGCAGTGGGCGCGTCGTGCAGCTGCTGCAATACCTTGGCGCGAAGTTCGTCTCCCGGCACGTAGATGGCCCCTTTACGGATGAGCAATCCATCTCTCAGCTGGAACCCGTCGGTCGCTGCCGTGCCTCTTTGCACCTCTGCCATCTTTGCTTGCACGAAGGAGTCATCCTGCAACGCTCGTCGCACCGCATCCAGGTCAACTGTTGCCGCAGCGCAGGCCCACACTGTTGGTGCGAAGATGTGCATGGCAGCCGCTGGCGTGGCGTCCTCCAGATACTGTGGCTTACGGGAGAGAGCGTCCGCCATGATGTTGGTGTCCCCCGGGACATACTCTATTCGGAAGTCGAAGTTCGCAAAGAACTCAGCCCAACGTATCTGCCTCTGGTTCAGGAACTGTGCCGTGTGCCAGTGCTCCAGATTCTTGTGGTCCGTGCAGACCTGCACCGTGTGCTTGGCGCCGATCAGGAAGTGCCTCCACGCTTTGAACGCTGCATGAATGGCCAGCAACTCCCTGTCCCAGATGGTATAGTTCTGTTCGGACTTGCTGAGCTTCCTGGAGTAAAACGCTCCCAGCCGCCAAACCCCCTGCGGGTCTTTCTGCAGCAGGACTGCTCCCACGGCTCTGTCCGAGGCGTCTGTCTCGACCCTCATCGGCCTGCCGGGGTCGACATGCAGCAGCTGCTCTTCCGACGCGAAGAGACGCTTGAGTGCCTGAAAGGACTGCTCCGCCTGCTCTGTCCAGATGAACTTCTTTTTCTTGGAGCTAAGCGTGTCCGTGATGGCCGCTGTCTGCATAGCGAAGCCTTTGATAAACTTGTGATAGAAGTTCGCGAAGCCGACAAACCGTTGGACCTCCTTCCGGTTGCGTGGGCTTTTCCAATCCAACACCGCTCGAACCTTGGCGCTGTCCATGGCGAGCCCCGTGTCAGACAACTTGTAGCCCAGAAAATCCACCTCCGTCACGTCGAACTGGCACTTCTCCAGCTTGGCGTAGAGCCTATGCTGCTGTAGCCTGCGCAGCACTTCCTTGACGTGTCTGTCATGCTCCTGCTGCGATTCCGAAAAGATCAGGATGTCATCTAAGAAACAGACGCACGTCTTGTAGAGGAGCCCCGCCAACACGTGATGCATGAACGCTTGAAAAACTTGGGAGCCATTTTGCAATCCAAAAGGCATAACTCTATATTCGTAGGTGCCCAGTGGCGTGAACATGGCTGTCTTCCACTCATCTCCTTCCCGCATGCGAATGAGGTTGTACGCCCCTCGCAGGTCTAACTTGGTGAACACGCTGCCCTTCCGTACCTTTGCGAGGAGGTCGTCGATTCGGGGCATGGGGAAGTCCGATGGCTTGGTCACACTGTTTAAGATGCGATAGTCCACTACAAGTCTTTTTTGGGGCGTGTCCCGCTTCTTAACAAAGAATACCGGACTGCCCCCCGCTGCCTTGGACTCTCGGATGAAACCGCGCTCCAAATTATGATCTATGAACTCTTTGAGTTCCTGCCGTTCGTCCTCAGACATGGAATACAGCTTCCCTTTAGGCAGCGCCGCCCCCGGCAGCAGGTCAATTTTGCAGTCATATGGTCTGTGGGGGGGTAGCCTGTCTGCCTCCTTCTCGCAGAAAACCTCCAAAAATTCTGCGTACTTGTGGGGAATCGCTTGCAGCGTGCCTAGCAGCAGCTGTGACTCCTCTTCCTCTCCTTCTTGCCGGGGCACGATGCAGTGTTCAGCACAAAAGGAAGAGCCGAAGGTCAGCTGCCTCTGGTACCAAGCCAGCGTTGGGCTGTGCTTGTCCAGCCAACTCATGCCCAATACAATGGGCGTGTCCGATAGTTGAGTGACGTTGAAGCTGATGATTTCCCTGTGATTCCCAAGTCGCATCACCATCGGTGGCGTCTGCTTCACCACTTGCCCCCCTAGCAGCTCCCTGCCATCCACCGTGACCACCTGCAGGGGCAGCGTGGCAGGTAGCAACTGTATAGCGTGCCGGTTGACAAAGTCCTGCCCTATAAAGTCCGCATTGCTTCCCGAGTCAATGGTGAGCGGCACGTCCACGGCGATTCCATTGGGCAACTGGAGCGATGCGGTGAGCCTCACTACTGGTTTGGGCGGGAGGGGGTCCATGGGCTGTAAAATCTCCGGGGACTTCTTCACTGACACGTCTGGCTGGGCCCCAGTGCCTCTTCCTCCAGCCAGACATCGTCGTTTCCCTGCTGTGGTTCTCCTTGCTGCGTTGCTGCAGTTACCATTGCTGAAGCTGCAGTGTGCTTGTGGAGCCTCCGGGGACACCCTTTCGCCATACGCCCTGGATCCTCGCAAATGTAACACTTCCTGTTCCCTCTAGGAGGCTTCGCTTTCACTGTTGTCGGTGCTAGGGCTCTGGCTGCTGACTGAGCCCTTGCACTTCCAACCTCCATAGGTTCCGCCCCACCTCCTGGCGGAGGCGTGGATTGCGCACGCGCTGCTTCTCTGGGAAGGAAGGAGGAGCCCCTGGCTGGTTCGCGCCCTCAGCCGTCATGTCGTCTGCCGTTCGTGAGCTCGCTAGTAGGCACCTGCTTCTCTCCTCTCCTCGAGGCTGTAGATGCCCACAATTAGGGGACGGAGCTTACTGTCAGAGCTGCTTCCAGATCCTAGCTCACAGAGGATCACGCTAGCCAGCGATCATTAAGTAAAAGTCTTTATTGAATTACAGTTTCCATTCTCAAGCTGCTGCGTGCAACTCTACGTCTAGTGGCTAGATCGGCGAAGCTCCGTCTGAGTCTCCGCCCCTTGTGCACCAACTTAATATCCTAGCCCTGCTCCACCTTTTCCGCCTGACTGTTCTCCTCTGGGTCCCTCTGCCCCCCGGGGTCTCTTCCTTCCTGGATTCTTCTGACGCCGACCCCCCCGGACCCTCCTGTCTCCTTGCGCCGGGCTTTAGGACCTGGCTCTCGTTCAGGGCTGCCTACTGCGTCACTTTCCTGTGCATTTGAACTTGGCGCGCGCGCCCAACCTTCCACTTTCCGTCTGACCGTTTCTTCGCTCCCCAATGGAGGTGTGGCCACTCCTGACTCATGCCCTCCCCCCTGTTGTGAGCTGCCAGCGCTTGATCCCTGGCTCCCTTCCTCTTCCCTGCTCTCCGGCGGTGACGCTGGTCCCGATTTCCAACTGCTCTCCTCTGAGTCCCCTCTGGCTCTATCTTCCTGGGGTTTCCCCCTAGGCTCCCCCCTTGCCCTGGCCACTGGTGCTCCTTTCTGTGAATCTTCTGATTCACTGGAAAGACTCGGAGATCTCGGGTCGTCGTCATCACTCATCTTTTCTTCTGCCTCCTCCCCCTCGCTCTCTGTTTCCTCCCTTGCCCTTGCCTCTGCTCCTGAACCCCTGACAACACCTCTAATGCACACTGTCCCATCAATGATGATAATAACATAATAATAATAACATTTAACAAGGAAAAGGAGAATAAATAAATAAATAAATTTTTACTCAGTTACCAGTTTTGTCCACTAGTTGTCCGAAATCCCCTTGTCCATTTCCCTACACATTTAACCAGCCTTTATATAACTTTCCTGTTACTTGCAGAGTAATTTCCTCTTGCCACCAATAGAGGGGAGCCCAGTAACCCCCCCCCACCCTGTCGGGAGGGGCTTATTTTCTTAACAGTTCTTTAAAATCTTCTCTTGGCTTCCCCAGGCTCTTCTCACCACAAAAACTTTTTCCCCTGCACCCCCTTCAACAGTCAAGAATAGTGTGAAGTAAATCAGCAAAACTGGTGCAACTTCTGCAAATTTTAACACAAAGAAGTCAGGCCTCCATACTACACAAAAACCGGAGCTTGAATGTCTATTGTCTCTCTCATTCATCTAAGAAAGAGCTGGCTCAATAAGAATCTCAAGTCCAGAAGTCCAAAGCACCTTTTGCTCTTTCCTTCACCAAGAATCTTTACTTGCTCTGTGGGGTGCAGCACTAGGATTTGGGATGATCTATAGGACCTCAGATCTGTTCATCTCTTTCCATCATTTCGACCATCAATTCAAATAACTGTCAGGAATTTTTTAACGAAAGGGAGAAAGGCTTTCTGCTATGTAAAAGCCGGAGCCTGTATATCGAATGTCTCTCACACATAAACTCTCAGCAAAACATTTTTAATCACTCCATTAATTTAGCACTGGGGTTTGGGTAGGTCTTTAAGTCTTCAGGCCCATTCATTCCTTTCCTCCATATCGTCCATAATTGCTTCAGACGTTCTCCAATATTTTTTTTAAAAAAGATATTTATTAAAGTTTTTAAAATATAACAATGAAAAAAAATAAAAAGAAACAAAATACAAAATACAACATAAAAACAGTTAAAAAAACAAATAATTTCCCACAACATATCTTCCTTACAGACCTCCTCATACCTCCCTTCTTTGTATTCCACTTCAATTTGTTAGTTCAGCAAATCCTTACCATTAAGCTTTTACCCATTTATAAACCTTTTTTTTCGTATCTCCTAAAGCATTACAGCTGGAAACCCCTTAATTTCTATCCAACATCATTCTAACATTCATTAATTTTACAATATTTCTGTAGATAGTCTTTAAATTTCTTCCAGTCTTCTTTCACCGACTCTTCTTCCTGGTCTCAGATTCTGCCAGTCATTTCTGCCAATTCCACGTAGTCGATCACCTTCATCTGCCATTCTTCCAGAGTGGGTAAATCTTGTGTCTTCCAATACTTTGCAATGAGTATTCTTGCTGCTGTTGTAGCATACATAAAAAAAGTTCTGTCCTTCTTTGGCGCCAATTGGCCGACAATGCCCAGGAGAAAGGCCTCTGGTTTCTTCAGGAAGGTATATTTAAATACCTTTTTCAGTTCATTATATATCATTTCCCAGAAAGCCTTAATCTTTGGGCACGTCCACCAAAGGTGAAAGAATGTACCTTCCACTTCTTTACATTTCCAACATTCGTTATCGGGCAAGCTTGACTGGGGTCATGTACCACCTGTATATCATTTTCATAATATTCTGTCTTAAGGCATTGCATGCCGTAAACTTCATACCTGTGGTCCATAACTGTTCCCAGTCAGCAAACATAATATTATGTCCAACATCTTGTGCCCATTTAATCATAGCAGATTTCACCGTTTCATCCTGAGTATTCCATTTCAACAGCAAGTTATACATTCTTGACAGATTCTTAGTTTTGGGTTCTAACAGTTCTGTTTCTAATTTTGACTTTTCCACCTGGAAGCCGATTTTCTTGTCCAAATTATATGCCTCCATTATCTGATAATAATGAAGCCAATCTCTCACTTTGTTTTTTAATTTTTCGAAACTCTGCAGTTTCAATTTGCCTCCTTCTTGTTCCAAAATTTCCCAATATATCTGCCATTTGGCCTCCATATTGAGCCTTTTCTGAGCTTTTGCTTCCATTGGTGACAACCACCTTGGGGTTTTATTTTCCAATAAGTCTTTATATCTTACCCAGACATTAAACAATGCTTTACTGACAATATGGTTTTTGAATGCTTTATGTGCTTTGACCTTATCATACCATAAATATGCATGCCATCCAAATACATTGTTAAAACCTTCTAAGTCTAAAGTGTCTGTGTTTTCAAGAAGTAGCCATTCTTTCAGCCAGCAAAAGGCTGCTGATTCATAGTAAAGTTTAAGGTCTGGCAGGGCAAATCCACCCCTTTCCTTTGCATCTGTTAATATCTTACATTTTATTCTGGGCTTCTTGCCCTGCCAGACAAATCTAGAGATATCTCTCTGCCACTTCTTGAAGCAATCCATTTTGTCCACAATTTGCAATGTTTGAAACAGAAACAACATTCTTGGCAATACATTCATCTTTATCACAGCAATACGACCCAGCAATGAAAGCTTCAAGTTTGACCAGATTTCTAAATCTTTTTTCACTTCGACCCAGCATTTTTCATAAAGGTAAAGGTAAAGGTACCCCTGCCCGAACGGGCCAGTCTTGACAGACTCTGGGGTTTGTGCGCCCATCTCACATCTATTGGCCGGGGGCCAGCGCTGTCCGGAGACACTTCCGGGTCACGTGGCCAGCGTGACAAAGCTGCATCTGGCGAGCCAGCGCAGCACACGGAACACCGTTTACCTTCCCGCTGGTAAGCGGTACCTATTTATCTACTTGCACCCGGGGGTGCTTTCGAACTGCTAGGTTGGCAGGCGCTGGGACCGAGCAGCGGGAGCGCACCCCGCCGCGGGGATTCGAACCGCCGACCTTTCGATCGGCAAGCCCTAGGCGCTGAGGCTTTAGCCCACAGCGCCACCCGCGTCCCATAGCATTTTTCATAGTTGTCTTTAAATAAGTTCCCATTTTTGGCTGTCATGTTAATCCCCAAATATTTCACTTTCTTTACCACAGTCAATCCTGTCTCATTCTGAAACCTATCTCTTTCAATCGGTGTTAAATTTTTCTCAGTTTTTAACTTGTTCAATTTAAAACCTGCCACTTGACCAAATTCTTGAATCAGTTCTAAAACTCTTTTAGTACTAGATTCTGGCTCCTGTAGCTGTTAGGATATTTCCGTTCCACCTTAAAGGGAGCAGGCTTTGGAAATAACAGAGTCTGCGCATGTCCTGTTGACAGGATGTTTATGCTTGCTGTTTTCCTTTCGTTTTTGCCAGTTGGCCAGAGATGCTGACACAGAACGGTCACGTTTTCTTTTGTTCTGTTAAACGCTAATAAAGTCTGTAAATATGCTAAATATACTCTTCTGCGGTGCAAGCTTTTGGCTGTGTTTCTGCTGATAAAGAGGGTGCACCAGCCTAGGAATGTGGCTAGGAATTTCTAAGGCTTTGTGCCCCTAACTGTTGGATCTGCCTGTCTACGGAAGATCGATGATCGTCCAGAACTCCGGCTTGGGGGCTCATGATGGACGTTATCTCCCTGGCAGATTCCCAACAGTAGCGTCAATACTAAGTCATCTGCAAATGCTCTCAGTTTGTACTGTTTGGCTCTGACCTGTATACCTTTAACCAACCGGTTAAACCAACCCTTCCGATCATATTTAGCAGAACCTCCAGGACCGATATAAAAAGCAATGGGGAGATTGGGCATCCCTGTCGTGTCCCTTTTTCTATCTTAAATTCTGCCGTCACCACATTATTTACAATTAATTTAGCTTTTTGTTCAGAATATATTGCACCTATACCATTTTCAAAACCTTGGCATACCCCCATCCCATGTAGATTTTTCTTCATAAAACTCCAAGAGATGTTGTCCAATATATTAAAGGGATAGTTCACCTTTTAGTCTTTTCCCCCTTATTTCTTTCTTGATTTGATATTACAGCAGTCCATGCAAGCTGTTGTAAAACAATATAATTGTAATTCTCTTCTCCACCTTGTTTTTTCCTGGATTGTATTTCAAAATGCAATGGGTTTGACCTCCTCTTTCTCTTGCATTAATTAAGCGTCTGGTTAATCTCAGCTATCTTTCCATTCACTTCGGTTGAACTCCCAGTCCTTTGTACAGCTTCCAGTTCAAAGAAGCCTCTAGCTGCCGTAAGATTTATGCTTAATTACCTATGTTTTGATAGCTTTTTCCGGGGGACCAACCGTGCTTGCGGATACCAGACGCCTCTTTTCTTTGGAGCTTATGCTGCAGGATCACTCCCGAAGTCAGGCTTTCTCTCCGTGGGGAGGGAACGCTGTTGTGGGCGTCTGTGGTCTCCTTCAACTCTGAAGACCCCTCCAACGCCTCAGCGTGTCCTTTTAGATGCAGGAAGCCCTCCTGGATCTTTTGGGAGTTGTGAAGCCTAGCAACCCCCCTCTTTCACCCCTTCGGTGAGTGCTCACCCCTTGGAACTCCCGAGATGAGCGTCCGGAAGCAATCAGCAGCAAAGCGGAAGTCCCCACAAAAACATTTGAAAGGCCATAGAATGTTTGATCAGCCAAAGTCTTAGTTATAGAGAAACATTTTCACCTGGCACCTAAAGATATACAACAAAGGCATCAGGTGAGCCTCCCTAGAGAGAGCATCCCACAAGCAGGGAGCCACTGCAGAAAAGGCCCGTTCTGGTGTTCCACCCTTTGGGGCTCTTGTGGAGAAGGCACACAAAGAAAGGGCTCACATGATGATCCAAGTCCAAGTTAGGTCTTATAGGAAGAGGTGGTCCTTGAGGTATTGCAATCATGAGCTGTTTAAGGCTTTATAAGTTGAAACTAGCACCAATGTCAGGATTGTATTATATGCTCAAACTGTCTTGCCCCAGTGAGCAACTTGGCCGCTGAATTCTGCACCAGCTGAAGTATCCGAACCATCTTCAGAAGCAGCCCTACATATAACATATTACAGTAATCTAACCTAGAGGTTGCCAGAGATTAGACAACAGACGTTAGGCTATCACTGTCCAGATAGGGGTACCGCTGGGCCACCAGAGCCTCAAGCAACAGCAATGGAGCCAGAAGTACCTGTAAGCTACACACCTGCTCCTTCAGAAGGGGGTGTAACCTCATCAAGAGCAGGCTACCTCTCATCCATCTGGTCTAGGGAACCACCCACTAACAGTGCCTCAGCCTTATTTGGATTGAGCTTTAGTTTACTGACTCTCATCCAGTCCATTGTGGAGGCAAGACCAGCACATCCACTGCCATACTCGCAAGTGCAAAGAAGTAGAGCTGTGTGTCATCAACATACAGCTGGCAATGTACCTCAAAGCTCCAGATGACCCCATTTACTGTTCCTTGTTCACTATTCCAGAATTCTGTAAATTTTTGACAGTTTTGTTCACATTTTAAAAAAATTGTTGCCCATATTTAACTCATGGAAACCAGGTAAGGGGATTCCTAAAGTGGCCATTTCTATGGTGCTGGAGGAGACTCTTGAGAGTCCCATGGACTGCAAGAAGATCAAACGCATCCATTCTTAAGGAAATCAGCCCTGAGTGCTCACTGGAAGGACAGAACGTGAAGCTGAGGCTCCAAGACTCATGAGAAGAGAAGACTCCCTGGAAAAGACCCTGATGCTGGGAAAGATGGAGGGCACAAAGAGAAGGGGACGACAGAAGCCGAGGTGGTGGGACAGTGTTCTTGAAGCGACCAGCATGAGTTTGACCAAACTGTGGGAGGCAGTGGAAGACAGGAGTGCCTGGCGTGCTCTGGTCCATGGGGTCATGGAAGAGTTGGACATGACTAAATGACTAAACAACAAGATCCACCTTTGGTTCCCACCCTGTACTCAGTTCTTCCCTTTGGCTCCTAGAAGCTGTTGGCGTGTGGCAGCAGCCACACCCCGGGAATGGCTTCGACTGGTTGGTTAAACCAGGTGAGAGTAGTTGATGGGTCTCAAACCCTCAATGAGTTAAGGACTTCCTTGCGTGCAAAGACAGGCTCTACCAAATTAAGCAGACAAGACCAATAGGGGGCCCATTGGTCAAAATGGTGGTTTCTGCACATTCTGTACATGAGGGGCAGGTGAGGCTTGTCAACCTGGGAAGGTTGCTTATCTAGGAGAAGGAAAACCCTGATCCTAAACCTTGTGGGATTTCTTGAGGAGAAGAAAAGACTAAGGAGTAAACTCTACACAAATCCGGAATGGAGTTTGTTGGATGGCATCCTGTATGCTAATTTTGTTTTGTTTTGTTTTTAAAAAATAATATTTATTGATAATTTCAGAATTACAAAAAAAATAAAAAATAAAAAACAACACTACAATACAAAAAAAGAAAACAATAAAAAGAGAGAAAAACACAAAATACAACAATACAGCAAAAGACAGTAAAAAGGAAAAAGGAAAAAGGAAAAAAAACACAAATCCCAAATTGCATATCCATAATTTCCATTTGCTTGTTTCATTGACCTCCTCACACCTCCGTTTTTGTGTTCTAGTTTAGTAATTATTTCAGCACATTCTTTCCATCTTTCTCAATTTTTGTTATAAAATTTATCTTAACAATTTAACCTAATATTTAACTCAACAGATCCTTACCATCTTTCCCCATATTCTGTTATTGAGATTACCTTAATTTATTTAACCTTATTTTACCCCTAAGTACCTTAGAACTTAAATCTTAGTTTTCAAATATACATAGCTCTTGATATCATTTCTACTAGAGTCGTATAGTTTCATTCCCACATTTTCCCTAATATTCATTAGCTAATTCTAAAATAAAAAAATTCCATTATAAATTCTCTTCTAATCATCATCCAGCGTCTCTTCTTCCTGGTCTCGGGTCATGTCAGTCCTTATTGTCCATTCCATCTAGTCCATCAACCTGGAAGCCTTACATCCGAGGCCCTTAAATCTCTTCCATGTCCCTTCTGCAGTTCTTCTTCATCTTGTTTGTGCTTGCCTCTTTCCTTGTCTTTTGTTGGTCTCTGTCTTAATTTCTTTCCTTTCTAATTGGGGGGTAGGTCTCTGGGGAATTCCAGCCCAAAATTATCTCCATCACCCTTCATCCAGCTCGCCCATTCCCCACAGTCCCACTCTCCACAGTCCTCGATATAATCCAAAATGTATTTAAAATCAAATTTCATGGTCTCTCCAAAGCTAGGAACCTCCTCATCTCCAGATTCCCCTTGGCCCACTCCAACTTCAATCTTCAATAACAGCGGTTTATGCTCCTGTAGGGCCTCGGGTCTCTCCATTTGTACTATTTGAGGTGCAGCCGCATCCTCCTCCATTGTCATCTGCACCTGCCCAGTCAGTACAGATTGATAGATTGGTTCTTGTATGATTTCTATATCAATGTTATTAACCACAACAGTCAAATCCATTTTCTTTTCTTTTTTTATAAAATTTTTATTGGTTTTACAACATTTTTGAAAAAAAACAGACAAACATTAAGAATGACAAACATACACGTATAGTTTCAAGCATATTTTCATAAACCTCCTTTCTAGGACTTCCCCATACCCCCCCTCTCTGCATCCCAATGTCCATAGTTCAACTAGCAACTCCCAGTTATTACTTTCCAATCTCTATCATCTTAGTCCTCTCTTACACTCTGACCTTATGTCCCTGTACCCCTTTGTTTCTGGAAACTACGACATTTTAACATTCATTAAGTTTATAGTAGTCCTTAAGATAGCTTTTAAATTTTCTCCATTCTTCTTCTACCGTCTCTTTTCGTTGGTCACGGATTCTGCCTGTCATCTCGGCCAATGTCATATAGTCCATCACTTTCATCTGCCATTCTTCCAAAGTGGGTAGGTCTTGTGTCTTCCAATACTTTGCGATGAGTATTCTTGCTGCTGTTGTGGCATACATGAAAAAAGCTCTATCTTTCTTTGTCACCAATTGGCCGACAATGCCCAAGAGGAAGGCCTCTGGTTTTTTAGAAAAGGTACATTTAAGTACCTTTTTCATTTCATTATAGATCATTTCCCAGAAGGCCTTAATCTTCGGGCATGTCCACCAAAGGTGATAAAAGGTACCTTCAGTCTCTTTACACTTCCAACATTTGTTATCGGGCAAATGATAGATTTTTGCCAGCTTGACTGGGGTCATGTACCACCTGTATACCATTTTCATAATGTTTTCCTTTAAGGCATTACATGCCGTAAATTTTATACCGGTGTTCCATAACCATTCCCAGTCAGCTGACATAATGTTATGTCCAACATCCTGAGCCCACTTAATCATAGCCGATTTAACTGTTTCATCCTGTGTGTTCCATTTAAACAACAAGTTGTACATTCTAGATAAATTCTTAGTATTGGGTTCTAACAATTCGGTTTCTAATTTTGATTTTTCCACCTGGAAGCCGACTTTCCTGTCCTGATTAAAAAATTCCATTATTTGACGATATTGGAACCAATTTTCCACTTTATGCTTCAATTTCTCCTGACTTTGTAATTTGAACTTATCTCCATCCTGTTCTAAAATTTCCCAATACTTCGGCCATCCGACCTCCATATTGAGTTTTTTCACTGCATTAGCCTCCACTGGTGACACCCATCTAGGGGTTTTGTTTTCCAATAGATCTTTATATCTTATCCAAACATTAAACAATGCTTTTCTGACAATGTGATTTTTGAAGGCACTGTTAACTTTATCATACCAAAGATATGCATGCCAACCAAAAGCGTTATTGAAACCTTCCAGATCCAAGATGTCTGTATTCTCGAGGAGCATCCATTCTTTGAGCCAGCAAAAAGCTGCTGCCTCATAATACAATTTTAGGTCCGGCAGGGCAAAACCCCCTCTTTCTTTAGCATCTGTCAGTATTTTAAATTTAATTCGGGGCTTTTTGCCCTGCCAGACAAATTTCGAAATATCTTTGTGCCACCTCTTAAAACATTCCATCTTATCAATAATCTGCAAGGTCTGAAACAAAAATAGCATTCTAGGCAATACATTCATTTTAATTACTGCAATTCGGCCTAACATTGACAGTTTCAAATTTGACCATATTTCTAAGTCTTTTTTAATTTCTGACCAACATTTTTCATAGTTGTCCTTATACAAATTCTGATTCTTGGATGTTAGATAAACCCCTAGATATTTGACCTTCTTGACCACAGTCAAACCTGTTTCCTCTTGAAATTTCTCCTTTTCCATATCTGTTAGGTTTTTCCCTAAAACTTTGGTTTTTAGCTTGTTCAACTTAAATCCAGCTACCTGGCCAAACTGTTGTATTATTTCTAATACCTTTTTCGTACTAGTGTTTGGCTCTTGCAAAGTCAATACTAAGTCATCTGCGAACGCTCTTAACTTGTAATGTTTAGCTCCGACCTGCACACCTTTAACCTGCTGGTCATTTCTTATCATATTCAGCAACACCTCCAGAACTGAAATAAAGAGTAATGGGGAAATCGGGCACCCCTGTCGTGTTCCTTTTTCTATCTTAAGCTCCTCAGTCACAACATTATTTACAATCAGTTTGGCTTTTTGTTCAGAGTATATTGCAGCCATACCATTCTCAAAACCCCGGCCTACCCCCATCCTATGAAGATTCTTCTTCATAAAACTCCAAGAAATATTGTCGAAGGCTTTCTCCGCGTCCACAAAGATCAATACTGCTTTAGTGTTTATATTCACCTCTAGCTTTTCCAGAATGTCTATAACATTCCTTACATTGTCCGCCAGGTGTCTTTTAGGGAGAAAGCCTGCTTGGTCCTTATGAATCATCTCCATCAAAACTCTTTTGAGTCTTTTTGCCAAGATGTCTGCAAAAATTTTGTAATCCACATTAAGCAATGATATTGGGCGGTAGTTCAAATCCATTTTCTCATTCATCAAGTCCATCTTCTCATGCATCTGTTCCAGCAAAGCATTTGTCTTGCATAAAGCAAGCACCCAGTCTTTCTCCCAGCTCATCTTTGTTCAAGGTCAGAAAAGACTGTTCCCACAGTCTTAATCTCACAGATGTTGGGTCTCAAATATGATGCAACAACAATTTAGCAAGCTCCCTCTAGAGGAGACTATCTACTTGTATCCATATTTTTTTTAAGACAATGGAAAGTTACTTTCATTTTTCAGATGTTTCAGATGTTTTTCAAGTATTTTGTTTCTTTAAAATGCAAAAGGCAACATTAGAATCAACTTGTTTCTCTTCATTAGCTGTCTGTCATAGTGTTACGTTCACAGTCAATGAACCTCTCCAACAGTTTCTGTCTCTGACACCCCGTTCCCAGGTTAGAGACGGTGGAAACTTATCCTTCTTCACTCCCTCTCCTGCTGGGGTTAAACAGAGTTCCCCCCCTTTTCTCCTCCTTCCAAGGGGGGTTTCAGTGGTTCTAAATGTAGGCAATTTAGTCTTTTTTAACAGCTTCCCGGCTTTAGCTTGCAAAATTTTTGCTTTAGTCTATATACAAAAAAGCGGAAGGCGGACTTCCTGTTTGCACCTTCCCGCTTCGATACCAAATTAAAACAATTTCTTGATCCAATTTTCCGTTTCTACTCACGGGTACTTGTTTTAAGTCCAATTGTCCACAGGAAAAAGTCAGCGCTCTCTGGTAATGGCTGTGCGGCTCCTGTATGCTAATTTTGAGCAGCTCCTGCAGCCAAGCTGGTGCAAAACATATTGCTCTGCTTTCCTTTGGACCACACCAGCGAGGCTGAGCGGGGGATCTTGTCATCTGGGCATCTCAGGACCACCATACACACTGCCCAGGCTTGCACCTCAGGAAGGTCTCTTCGTTGTTGCCAATGCAGCAGTTTGACCTCACCTCTGGAGGCACACCCCATTGTCTCTCAAGACAGAAGGAAGTTAGCCAGAGGCCTCTGCACTATCCCTCAACTACCAGGAAATAGCTTTACAGCCTTGATTCAGGACCTGTTTGCAGAAAGTTCTTGTGGGGAAATGGGAAAATATCATAGTGTGCTTTCTAATAGGAATGGTAATTGCCAGATGCTTAAAAATCTTGGCGTTTGAGTCATTTCCAACTACTGTCTCCACTAAAGAGTATCTGGAACATAGAAAGCTGTCTTCGTTCCAGCTAGCTCAGTCTTGCTGACACTGACTAGCTGTGACTCTCCAAGATTTCAGGCAGGGACTCTCTCCCAGCCCTTCCTAGAGATACCAAGGATTGAACCTGGGAACTTCTGCATGTGGAGCCTGTGCTCTACCACATGACACAACTATGATGTACAATCTACTCTAACCAAAGCCCTTTAGTTCCCTTACATACACCCAGAACAAAATCATGGAACATGTTATGTACTGAGTTGAATAGGATCCAAACTGAAGCAGTCTGATTGGTCCTAGAACAATAGGATTCAGAATGCAGCAGTCTGATTGGTCCTAGAACAATGCAGCAGTATGATTGGTTGGCAGGAACCACCCAATCCTGCTCCAGATAGAAGTGAATCCACAACCTGATTGGCTTACAGTAGAATTCCGGAATTAGCCAATCATGTGCAGCCCATTGTGTAAATAATGTATATAAAGCAGATACTGTGAGGGGACTTTCATTCATTCCTCCTCACCACTATGAGCTGAATAAAGAGCATGAAATTACTTTGCGACTCTGAGTATATTCACCGCCACAGGTTAAGAGGCCTGAGGGAGGCTTCCAGGACACTGCTGCTGCTGCTGCTCTAGTGAGTGCTGGCTGGGCCGCTCCCTTTCCTGCCAACTCCATCGGGCCTAGGGGGCGGAGCCTGTACTCACCGCCACAGCTTAAGAGGCCTGAGGGAGGCTTCCGGAACACTGCTGCTGCTGCTGCTCTAGTGAATGCTGGGTGGGCCGCTCCCTTTCCTGCCAACTCCATCAGGCCTAGGGGGCGGAGCCTGCAATCACCGCCACAGCTTAAGAGGCCTGAGGGAGGCTTCTGGAACACTGTTGCTACTCCATTGAGTGCTGAGTGGGCCGCTCCCTTTCCTGCCAACTCCATATGGCCTAGGGGGTGGAGCCTGCACTCACCACAACAGCTTAAGAGGCCTGAGGGAGGCTTCCGGGACACTGCTGCTGCTGCTCTAGTGATTGCTGGGTGGGCCGCTCCCTATCCTGCCAACTCAATCTGGCCCAGGGTCGGAGCCTGCACTCACCGCCAGAGCTTGAGGGCCTCCATCAAGGCCTCTGGGAAGCTGCTGCTGCTGCTGCTCTACTGAGTGCTGGGTGGGCCGCTCTCTTTCCTGCCAACTCCATATGGCCTATGGGGCGGAGCCTGCACTCACCGCCACAACTTAAGAGGCCTGAGGGAGGCTTCCCGGACACTGCTGCTGCTGCTGCGCTACTGAGTGCTGGGTGGGCCGCTCCCTTTTCTGCCAACTCCATCTGGCCTAGGGGGCGGAGCCTGCACTCACCGCCACAGCTTAAGAGGCCTGAGGGAGGCTTCCGGGACACTGCTGCTGCTCTAGTGAGTGCTGGGTGGGCCGCTCCTTTTCCTGCGAACTCCATCTGGCCTAGGGGGCGGAGCCTGCACTCAATGCCTCAGCTTAAGAGGCCTGAGGGAAGCTTCCGGGACACTGATGCTGCTGCTCTAGTGAGTGCTGGGTGGGCCGCTCCCTTACCTGCCAACTCAATCTGGCCCAGGGGCCGGAGCCTGCACTCACCGCCACAGCTTAAGAGGCCTGAGGGAGGCTTCCAGGACACTGCTGCTGCTGCTGCTCTAGTGAGTGCTGGGTGGGCCGCTCCCTTTCCTGCCAACTCCATCTGGCCTAGGGGGCGGAGCTTGCACTCACCGCCACAGCGTAAGAGGCCTGAGGGAGGCCTCCGGTACACTGCTGCTGCTTTAGTGAGTGCTGGGTGGGCCGCTCCCTTTCCTGCCAACTCCATCAGGCCCAGGGGGCGGAGCCTGCACTCACTGCCACAGCTTAAGAGGCCTGAGGGAGGCTTACGGGACACTGCTGCTGCGGCTGCTCTACTGATTGCTGGGTGGGCCGCTTCCTTTCCTGTCAACTGCATCTGGCCTAGGGGGCGGAGCTTGCACTCACCGCCACAGCGTAAGAGGCCAGAGGGAGGCATCCGGGTCAGTGCTGATGCTGCTGTTGCTGCTGCTGCTCTAGTGAGTGCTGGGTGGGCCGCTCCCTTTCCTGCCAACTCCATCAGGCCTAGGGGGCAGAGCCTGCACTCACCGCCACAGTTTAAGAGGCCTGAGGGAGGCTTCCGGGACACTTCTGCTGATGCTGCTCTAGCGAGTGCTGGGTGGGCCGCTCCCTTACCTGCCAACTCCATCAGGCCTAGGGGGCAGAGCCTGCACTCACCGCCACAGTTTAAGAGGCCTGAGGGAGGCCTCCGGGACACTGCTGCTGCTGCTGCTCTAGTGAGTGCTGGGTGCGCCGCTACCTTTCCTGCCAACTTCATCTGGCCTAGCGAGCGGAGCCTGCACTCACCGCCACAACTTAAGAGACCTGAGGGAGGCTTCCGGGACATTGCTGCTGCTCTAGTTAGTGCTGTGTGGGCCGCTCCCTTTCCTGCCAACTCAATCTGGTCTAGAGGGCGGAGCCTCCACTCACCGCTACAGCTTGAGGGCCTCCATCAAGGCCTCCGGTACACTGCTGCTGCTGCTCTAGTGAGTGCTGGGTGGGCCGCTCCATTTCCTGCTAACTCCATCAGGCCCAGGGGGCGGAGCCTGCACTCACTGCCACAGCTTAAGAGGCCTGAGGGAGGCTTCCGGGACACTGCTGCTCCTGCTGCTCTAGCCAATGCTGGGTGGGCCGCTTCCTTTCCTGCCCACTGCATCTGGCCTAGGGGGCGGAGCTTGCACTCACGGCAACAACTTAAGAGGCCTGAGGGAGGCTTCCAGGACACTGCTGCTGCTGCTGAACTAGTCAGTGCTAGGTGGGCCACTCCCTTTCCTGCCAACTCCATCTGGCCTAGGGGGCGGAGCCTGCACTCACCGCCACAGCTTAAGAGGCCTGAGGGAGACTTCTGGGACACTGCTGCTGCTGCTCTAGTGAGTGCTGGATGGGCCGCTCCCTTTCCTTCCAACTCCATCGGGCCTAGGGGGCGGAGCCTGTACTCACCGCCACAGCTTAAGAGGCCTGAGGGAGGCTTCCGGAACACTGCTGCTGCTGCTGCTCTAGTGAATGCTGGGTGGGCCGCTCCCTTTCCTGCCAACTCCATCAGGCCTAGGGGGCAGAGCCTGCACTCACCGCCACAACTTAAGAGGCCTGAGGGAGGCGTCCGGGACACTGCTGCTTCAGCTGCTCTAGTGAGTGCTGGGTGGGCCGCTCCCTTACCTGCCAACTCCATCTGGCCTAGGGGGCGGAGCCTGCACTCACCGCCACAGCTTAAGAGGCCTGAGGGAGGCCTTCGGGACACTGCTGCTGCTCTAGAGAGTGCTGGGTGGGCCGCTCACTTTCATGCCAACTCCATCGGGCCTAGGGGCCGGAGCCTGCACTCACCGCCACAGCTTAAGAGACCTGAGTTAGGCCTCCGGTACACTGCTGCTGCGCTAGTGAGTGCTGGGTGGGCCGCTCCCTTTCCTGCCAACTCCATCAGGCCCAGGGGGCGGAGCTTGCACTCACCGCCACAGCGTAAGAGGCCTGAGGGAGGCATCCGGGTCACTGCTGATGCTGCTGTTGCTGCTGCTGCTCTAGTGAGTGCTGGGTGGGCCGCTCCCTTTCCTGCCAACTCCATCAGGCCTAGGGGGCAGAGCCTGCACTCACCGCCACAGCTTAAGAGACCTGAGGGAGGCCTCCGGTACACTGCTGCTGCTCTAGTGAGTGCTGGGTGGGCCGCTCCCAAGGCCTGGAAACGATGCCTTATGAGGAACGGCTAAGGGAGCTGGGCATGTTTAGCCTGGAGAAGAGGAGGTTAAGGGGTGATATGATAGCCATGTTCAAATATATAAAAGGATGTCACATAGAGGAGGGAGAAAGGTTGTTTTCTGCTGCTCCAGAGAAGCGGACACGGGGCAATGGATCCAAACTACAAGAAAGACGATTCCACCTAAACATTAGGAAGAACTTCCTGACAGTAAGAGCTGTTCGACAGTGGAATTTGCTGCCAAGGAGTGTGGTGGAGTCTCCTTCTTTGGAGGTCTTTAAGCAGAGGCTTGTCAACCATAGTCAGGAGTGCTCTGATGGTGTTTCCTGCTTGGCAGGGGGTTGGACTCGATGGCCCTTGTTGTCTCTTCCAACTCTATGATTCTATGATTCTCTAACACCCCTCCCCTCTAAGTTCCAGTCCTGCCCGGGAGGTTGCATTCATAGTCCTCAAGGTACGCCGGCGGCCTACGTGTGCGTTGCGGCCTGGGGTGTTCCCTGGTCCGGGGTTCAGGTTCTGGCTTGTGTTCCAAGGATGCTGGCTGTGATGGGGCCGTTTGGTCTGGCGCAACCAGCTCGCTCAGCCGTGGTTCTGGTTCCGGTGTCCTTTCGGCCTCGCGTGTCCTCTCTGTATTTACTGATTCTGCCTCTCCTGCTGGCCCCTCCTGTTCTATGGGCCTCACTTCCCCACTGTTCCCTTGGGACTCCTCTGACCTGTCCTCCTCCTGGTTTTCTCCCGGGAATCGTCGCCGTATCTGGTCGCAGTGGCGGCGGCAGCATTGCCCGCCATCCGTTAGCACCTCGTACGACACGGGGCCAGCGACCCTGGTGACTGTGGCGGGTACCCATGCTGGGCCTGCCCCAAAATTCTTTGCGTACACTGGGTCCTGGGCCACGAAGGTCTGGGGGTTCCTGCCTTCCCCCACCACTACCTCATCCTGAGCTCTATCGGGGAGATGGCGGTCCAATCTGATTGCAAGGCGCCAACCCATTAGTAGTTCAGCGGGGCTCCGGCCAGTCGTTGAGCTGGGGGTGCTGTGCTGTGCTAGAAGGAATGTGGCAAGGCAGTACTCCCAGTCCCCTTGCGTCATGTGGCGAAGGGTGTCCTTGGTGGTCCGCACCATGCGTTCTGCTTGGCCATTGGTGGCAGGGTGGAACGGCGCCGAACGGATGTGGCGGATGGCGTTCTGCGCTGTGAAGGTTTGGCATTCTCCTGATGTAAATGCGGTCCCGTTGTCTGAGACGAGAGTGTCAGGGAGCCCGTGGGTTGCAAACAGCCTGCGTAGTACCCGGATGGCTGCGGACGTGGAAGTGGATGGTACCAGTGCGACTTCCAGCCATTTGGTGTAGTAGTCCACCACTATGAAGAACGTTTTCCCCTGAAAGGGGCCAGCGAAGTCCACATGCAGGCGTGACCATGGTGCTCGGGCGGACTCCCAGGACTGGACTGGGGCCCTTGGGGGATCTGGGTGGGATTCTTGGCAGGCCTGGCAGTGTTTGACCCAGGCCTCTATCTCTCCGTCGATCCCCGGCCACCACACATAACTCCTGGCAAGGGCCTTCATTCTCACTACCCCTGGGTGTGTCTCATGTAGGGCTCTGAGGACCCTTTTTCGGAGGGGCTGGGGAACAACGACCCTGCTTCCCCATAACAGGCACCCCTTGTGGGCCGACAGTTTATGTTTGTGGGTTGTGTAGCCGGCGAATTCTGGCCCAGGGCTGCTGCTGGGCCATCCCCTCCACACCCAGTCCAGGACCCGGGAGATGACCCTATCTTTCTTGGAATGGTGTGCAACTTCTTGTGACTGAATGGGGCGGTCGGGAAGTAGCTCCAGGCTCATAACCTCTTGTGCAGGTGCTGGGTCGGGGCCTGTTTCCGGTAGTGGTAGCCTGCTGAGGGCGTCCGCATGACCCATCGCCTTCCCAGGGCGGTGAATCAGTGCATACTGGTAGCTGGCAAGGAAAATTGAAGTTGGCAAGTTGGGAAACTGCCAGGGAGATAGTGTCCATCATGAGCCCCCAAGCTGGCAGTCGGACGTCCATCAATCTCCCGTAGCTCAGGCAGATCCAGCAGTTAGCGACACGAAGCCGTTCTGGAAACGGATTGCCACATTCCAGGCTTGTGTACACTGTTTATCAGCAGATAAAAGCACAGCCAAAAGCTTGCACTGCAGAAGAGCAGAAGAGCATATTTACAGACTTTATTTAGAACATGAACAGAACAAAGAAAACACGTCCATTCTCAGTCAGCGTCTCTGACTAACTGGCAAAACCGAAAGGAATACAGCAAACATAAACATCCTGTGAAGGACATGCGCAGACTCTGTTACTCCCAAAGCCTGCTCCCTTTTAAGGTGGAACGGAAATATCCTAACATCCTCCCCCTTTCCGTGTAACCTGTAGTACCTGTGGTTCACCCAATTGCAACTTTTGTACATAAACCTTACGTTGTTCTCTGTTAACAACCTTAGACAACAGATCAGCAGGAATTTCATTTCCTGGCATGTAGGACACCTGAATCAGTCCTTTCTGAATACACTCTCTTGCACGATGTAGCTTAATCTGCAAGTACTTGGTTCTCTGCTTGCAACTCTCCGAGTTCAGCAAAGCCAAACACGATCTATTGTCTTGATACACTTGTACAGGACATTTCACAGACACTCTGATGTCCTTAAACAGTTGCATCAACCATTCACAATCCATGAGTGAAAATGACAGAGCATTGAGTTCTGCTTCACAGGAACTTAGGCTCACTGTTGTCTGCTTCTTGCACAACCAGTCAAACAGGCAGTGGTTGTACATGTAGCATACTCCAGAAGTGCTTGTACCATCCGTGGTGTCACTTCCAAAACTTGCAAAGATTTCAAGACCTCCAGTCTTTTGACTGGTGAACCTCAGCCTGTAGTGCATAGTCCCTTTCAAATAGCGGGCTATGCGCTTCAGAGCTTTCCAATCCTGAACCGTAGGATTGTTGGCATGTCTGCTAAGCAGATTACAGCTTACAGCTATGTCAGGTCTTGAACATCTGGCAATGAAATTCATCTTGCCTCGAATGCATCTGTACAGCGTTGTGTCAGAAAACGCTTCAGCAGTACTGTCTACCTGGTAACCTGTCACCATCGGTGTGTCTGCTGGGTTTGCATCAACCAAATTCAACCTGGTTAATACATCAGCAATTTTCTGTGTTTGGTGTACCAGAAAATTACCTGCTTGGTCTTTCTCCACCTGCAGAGAAAGATAGTTGGATACCTCACCAAGATCCTTCATGTCAAAGTGCTCCTTCAGCTGAGCTAGGGTGCTTTGATAAAAAGCCTGATTCTTCCAAAACATCAGAAGATCATCAACAAAACATAAACAATACAGTTTGTTTTGTCCCTCCTCCTTGACAAACACACATGGATCAGCTTTGCCCTGGTGAAAACCTAGAGAAAGCAATGTCTCAGTGAGTTTTGTGTTCCAACACCTGGCACTCTGCTTGAGACCATATAAGGATTTCCGCAGTTTACAGACCATTCCCTTCTGTATCTCCATCCCATCAGGTGGAAGCATGTACAGCTCCTCCCCCAAAACCCCGTACAAAAAAGCTGTATTAATGTCATGGTGGGAAACATGCAGTTTCTCCTCCGCAGCGATCTTGAGCATCAGCCGAATGCTCTCATATTTGACTGTGGGAGAGTAGGTCTCATGGTAATCCTGTCCTGGTACCTGTGAAAAACCTCTGGCAACCAATCTGGCTTTGTGTCTGACTACCTTGCCATTCTGGTCTGTCTTGGCCTTGAAGACCCATTTGCTGCCAACCAGTCTCATTCCTGGGACTACCGGTACCAGTTCCCAAGTTCGGTTCCTGTTCAAGGAATCAACTTCAGCCTTCATGGCATTAAGCCAAGGCGCAGCATCTTTAGAGGTTAACTCCTGAACCTCTTTGAAGCTTGAAGGTTCCCACACCTTCTCTGAGCTACTAAGAACAGCAGTTGCTGTCTTAGCAAACTCATCAGCATACCTCTTTGGAGGTCTGCCCTTGGTCGCCCTTTCAGACCTACGTACTAGACGCAAGTCTTCTGGACTCATCTCCTCTTTCTTAGAAGAAAAATGACCAATGGTGAACAGTGGTTCTTCCAGTTCATTGTCAGACGCATCAGATGGTCTGACTGAGGCCTGTGCGCTCTTGTAGTCTGCTGTGTCATCACTGTCACTGACACCAGCAGCAGCAGCAGCGCCGCCCACTGAACTGGAATCCGAACTCTGATCATCATCATCATCATCATCATCATCCTCATCATCATCATCATCCTCATCCTCATCAGCAGCAGCAGCAGCAGCTTTCTCATCTTTAGCTGCTTGCTTGACATCACCTTCATCCTCCTCTGGGTAACTCTGGAAAATTCCCACATTTTCCCCCCACTTAGGATTGTACTCAACACTCCTTGTGAATTTAATGGACTTAGAGTTAGTCATCCATACCCTGTATGCACCTTTTTCGTACCCCATGACCAAACCATGTGCCCCACGCTTCCCAAGCTTGTTGGTTTCTTGTGTGCGTACCCACATGTCAGAACCAAAGATTTTCATGTGCTTGATGTTGGGTTTCTGGCCAAACATCTTCTCATAGGGGGTACAACCAATGGGTGATGACAATCTGCGATTAAAGGAGTAAACCAAATTCCCCAAAGCTTCCCCCCAAAACTTATCAGGGAGATTGGCATCATGCAACAGGGTTTTTATTCCTTGCAGCAATGTCTGATTTGCTCTCTCCGCAAGCCCATTCATCCATGGCGATCTGGGCGTTGACATGTCATGCTGGATTCCCTTCTCAGTCAGGAAAGCTTCAAACTGCTGAGAAGTGAACTCCCCGCCCCGATCAGTAAACAAACAAGAAATACGTTTACCGTGCACATTCTCCAACCAAGCACAGAATGCCTTAAACTTCAGAAACGCTTGCGATTTCTGTTCGAGCAAAAACACATGAATGTACCTGGGAAAAGAATCAATCAGAATCATGAAGTACCTTGCTCCTCCTATAGAGGGCGCAAGTGGCCCAACCAGGTCCGCATGCACTAGCTGGTAGGGTTTGGAAGCCTGCCTGCTAGACTCCTTGCCTTTTTGGAGCAACCTTCACCTTGTTCTCTGCACAAGATACACACTTCATGTGAAATTTACAGGGTTTGATGTTCAAACCCTCAACCACCTCTGGCATCTTGGCCAGTGCCTTTCAAGAGAGGTGACAAAACCTTCGATGCGCATCGTGAATGCAACCTGCATGAAGAACTTTGTTAGTTTGTGCAACACAACAAGAATCAGCATTATTCACAACAGCAGTGTCATCATAAGTTATATGGAACAAACCATCCATAAACTTTGCATGCAAATAGTCCTCTTTGCCTTTACTGATGACACAGACGCTCCTCTTGAAAGAAATCTGAAAACCACGCCCAGTAAGCTGTGGGACGCTAAGCAAGTTGCTCGTCGCTCCTGGAACAAAAAGTACATTACTGATGGTTGTGTGCAGACTTGCAAGTTTCACAGTCCCTTCTCCTGCAATTTGCAACGTCCTTCCATCAGCCAGGTGGATCTCACCTTCCTGAGGCTTGAAGGAGATAAAGAGATGGCGATCCTTCGAAATGTGGCGCGTACAGCCTGAATCAACAACAAAGCTGCCTTTGGCTGTTGGAGCAGTCCTTACAGCAAGCAAACCCTTGTTTTGCACCGATGTGGGCTTTTGCAGCTTGCCCCCCTGCTCCTGCTCCTGGCCACCAGACGTGCCTTTAGCCTTTGGTGAAGCTGTGCCAGCAAATATAACCTTGTTTTCCACTGCCGTGGGCTTTTGCAGCTTGCCCCCCTGCTTCTGGTCAGCAGACGTGCCTTTAGCCTTTGGTGAAGCTGTGCCAGCAAACATCGCTTTGTTTTTCCCTGGCGCAGGCTCTTCACCCTCCCTCTGCTCCTCGCCATCTGCAGGCGCCTGCCTGTGTTTACCTTTGCCTTTCCGGCCTCTGCAAAGGCGTTGACCTTGGTTCTCACGAGAAACAGAGCTCTCAGCTGCCGACTCCTTGGCTCCCCCTGGAGGCTGGTATGCTGCCTGGGATGACGTGACGGTCAGCTCCCCCTGCAGCTTGCAACCGGTGCCCTCAGCATCCCTGCAATCACCCGCATTCTGGGAAACAGCTAGGACCTCCGATGCAGTCAAACTCTGGGCTGGGATTTTTGCCTTGTGAGCTTTCATCAAAGCATTCCACATCCCACGTGCAGTGGTGTTGCCAGCCAGCGTCTTAATTTCCTCAAGAGATACGGATAGGACTATTACGTCTATCGCTTTCGAATCAGCGGTTTTCCATCTCTCTGTCAGAGGAACTGGGGGGGGGGCTCACTCACGGTATGCCATACCCCAAACTGACGCAGCAAACTCTCACACCATTTTGCCCAGGTTTCATAATTCTGCCCATCCAACTTAGGGCACTGAGCATCTCCAGAAGCTTGGAAAAACTCCATTCCAGCTTTTATTTGAGCCGTGAGCCTTTATTTATCTTCAGAGACTCGTTATCTTGGCAGCCATTAATCACGAAGTCTCTTTGGCTCAGCTCCCAGGCCAATTAAGCCTTGCCGGAGATCAAAGACTCCTTGCCGAGGTAAAACAGAAAAGCGTCCCTTCCTTTCGCTTTTCCCCCAACATACCTCAAACGCAGTCTGTTGCAGCTTTTACTCTTCTGTAGGTGCTGCTGTGAATCTGGGCCCATAACCTTGTTGTTGGGAAACTGCCAGGGAGATAGTGTCCATCATGAGCCCCCAAGCTGGCAGTCGGACGTCCATCAATCTCCCGTAGCTCAGGCAGATCCAGCAGTTAGCGACACGAAGCCGTTCTGGAAACGGATTGCCACATTCCAGGCTTGTGTACACTGTTTATCAGCAGATAAAAGCACAGCCAAAAGCTTGCACCGCAGAAGAGCAGAAGAGCATATTTACAGACTTTATTTAGAACATGAACAGAACAAAGAAAACACGTCCATTCTCAGTCAGCGTCTCTGACTAACTGGCAAAACCGAAAGGAATACAGCAAACATAAACATCCTGTGAACAGGACATGCACAGACTCTGTTACTCCCAAAGCCTGCTCCCTTTTAAGGTGGAACGGAAATATCCTAACACACCTGAGGACGCGAGGAGACAGCACTTGGGGGGGTCTGATTTTCGGGGGCAAACAAGCCAAGCAACGGCTTGTGGTCAGTCACCACGGTAAAGGGCCGCCCGTACAAGAAATCATGGAATTTTTTTACTCCCTTCACGATTGCCAGACCCTCCTTGTCGATTTGTGCGTAGTTCCGCTCGGTTGCGTTGAGTGTCTGGGAAAAGTATGCCACCGGTACCTCTCTTCCATCCGGGAGTTGGTGTCCCAGGACAGCGCCGATGCCATAGGGCGAGGCGTCGCATGCTAGCACCACCGGCAGCCTCTCGTCGAAGTGTGCCAAGACCGCGTTTGAGACAAGCAAGTCCTTGACTGCCTGGAATGCGGCCTCCTGGCGCTGGCCCCACACCCAAGGGGCCCGCTTGTCCAGGAGTCTGTGTAGGGGCTCCGCTACCGCCGCCTTGTGGGGAAGGAAGGAATGGTAAAAGTTCAATAGTCCCAAGAAGGCCTGAAGTTCAGTCTTGCTCTTGGGCGCTGGGGCATCACAAATGGCCCATACCTTGTCCCCAGTTGGGTGGACCCCTTCTGCGTCCACCATAAATCCCAGAAAGTCCACCTGAGGTACTCCTAGTAGACATTTTTCCCGCTTCACCTTGAGACCCGCCGTCTGGAAACGCTGCAGAACGGTGCGGAGGCGGTCCTCAAAGTCCTCTGGTGTGGGCCCAGCAATCAACACATCATCGAAGAAGGGGGTGACGCCAGGAATCCCTTTAAGGAGAGAGTCCATTAGATTCTGGAATATTCCTGATGCCACGCTGACACCGAATTGCAGCCGCTTTACCCTGAACGCTCCTCTGTGCATCACAGTCTGTGCCTCTGCTGTGGCAGCTGTTGATATGCTTGGGCCAAGTCCAGCTTGCCAAAAAAATTTGACCCAGCCAGGGTGGCAAGGACATGGCTGACCACTGGCACTGGGTATGCGTGGGCCGTGAGGGCCTTGTTTATGGTACATTTGTAGTCTGCGCAGATGCGGACCGAACCATTAGGCTTGACGGGTGTGAGGATTGGGGTTTCCCAGGGGGCATTAGGCACCGGCTCCAGCACTCCTTGCTCCACGAGCCGGTCCAATTCCTCGTCTATATGAGGTTTCAAGGCAAACGGGACCCGGCGGGCCTTGAGCCTGACAGGGCGTACTGCGTGGTCAAGCTGTAGAGCAATGGGGGGGGGCGTATACTATCCCAATTTCCCAACCCCCCCCCCCGGAAATTCCTTGGATATGGCGTCCACGTCCACTTGAAGCCTGCAGACTTACCCAGTATCCTGCGAATCCCAACACTCCTCCTTAAGTCAAAGGCTTGAGACCCAATAATTCTCTTAAGTCTCGAAATTTAGGAGCATCCAAACATGGGGTGTGCTGAAATTGCATAACCCCAGGGAATTTTGAGGGGAGCCCTTCAACATTTTGGGACCCCTCAGCCCATGCCCCCCTAGATGGCACAAGAACACCATGTGGTGTGCTGAAATTGCATGACATGACCCTAGGGAATTTTGAGGGGGACCCTTCAACATTTTGGGGGCCCTCAGCCCATGTCCCCCTAGACGGCATGAGCACAACATGGGGTGTGCTGAAATTGCATGACCCCAGGGAATTTTGGGGGGTGCTTCAACATTTTGGGACCCCTCAGCCCATGCCCCCCTAGATGGCACAAGAACACCATGTGGTGTGCTGAAACTGCATGACCACAGGAAATTTGAGGGGGCCCTTCAACATATTGGGGGCCCTCAGCCCATGTCCCCTTAGATGGCATGTGCTGACATCACACCGCTCCAGGGCATTTTGAGGGGGGCACCCCCTTGAAAATTTGGAGTCCTTGGCCTCCCCATCCTGTATATGTCACAAGCACACCATGGGGGTGTGCTGACATTGTGTGATCCCAGGGAATTTTGAGGGGGCCCACGCCTATTGAAAATTTTGGGAGTACCTTGATCCCCTAGATATCTCAAGCACACCATAGGGAGTGTTAAAGTCTCACTGTCCCAGGGAATTTTGAAGGGGCCCACCCCTTCTTTAAAATTTCGGGGGTCCTCAGTCCTTTGCCACTATAGGCTGTGCAGTCATGCCACAGGGTGTGCTGATGTCAGGCCTCTGGATTTCCCTCTTGCATAGATGCTGTATTGGGTCCCTGGACAGCAGGTGGAGGATATCTGCAGGATTAGGAGCAACCGAGGAAAGACACAGTTGTTGAAAATTAGGCTTCGGGGTACTTACAGAGGAGAAGGAAGGGGTGAGGCATACAGAACTTGGCTGGGAGTGGGATTTGTGGGGCTGGCAGGGTGAGGTTTGGGGCTGGGGCTGGGGCTGGGGCTGCAGCAAGAAACTGCTAGGGTGTTTTCCTTGGGGGAACAGTTTGCGACAGAACACTGGGGAAAGAGTTTGTGGTGTAAAAATCCTTTTTTAAAAAAGTTTGTATTTATTGATTGATACTTATTCTAAGACAGACAGAAATAATATTCATTATAAATATATATTTTATAATATACTGAGTTGAAACAGCTACTTAAGCTAAGAAAGAGCAGAAAGAAAGTCAGAAGGAAGAAAATACAAGAAAAAGAGAAAACAAAAGTAGAAGACAAAGGGAAAGAAAGAAAACAACTAAAGGGAGAGACTAGAATAAAAGGACTTCTGGGTCTCAGTAGCTACGTATGATACTGGTTTATAGAAAATAGAATGTTAAAGAGAGTATTTTTTTTTCAATCTTCAAATTCAGATACTGCAAGTTCATTTTCTCTTTCACACAAAAGGTCCATAGGAAACTTCCAATCCTTAACAAATGCTAGTAATGATTTTTCTCTAATTAAACATGTTAGCTTAGCCATCTAAGGCAATGTGGGGTAAAACTCCTGTGGTTGTAGATATTTTTATTTTATTTTTTGCAGCAAGGGGAGGGCTGGGAGCAAGGTCATTGAGGCTTTTCCCAGTCCATGAAATTCAGAAGCATTATAAACAAACATTACAATTCAACTTTAGCTTAAACACATTACTACTTTCATCTCGGGTTTCCCCCACCTTAAAAAAGAAAGAAAAAAAGCTTTCAGACTACCCAAAGAGGATTAGCAATGAGATTGTAAACTTGAGGACGGGAACTATCTTTTTTGTTTGTGTGTGGGGGGGGGGAATTATTTACTTAGACATAATATTTGTACCTACTTAACATTTGGTTTATCAGTTTTCCTACTACATAAAAACCAAATATTAATACAACTTTTATAGTAGCAAAAAGCAAAGGCAGCTTTGCATAGCCTATTGCGTTTAGGCGTTATTCAAGCTTAAGCTTTAGGCCCGGACCCAAAATTTCAAAGCCAATGTTTCCAAAAGATTGTGCTGTTTTAATATTAAGTGTGAAAACATTTAAACAATCCCTCACTTACAGTTCCCATAGTTGTTTGCTAATAGTAATGGAGAATCTGTGACTCTTTTGGATGCTATTGGGACTCCAGCTGGAAGAGAAGCTGGAAAAGGAATACCGTATTTTTCGCTTATAACACGCACCAGACCATAACACGCACGTAGTTTTTAGAGGAGGAAAACAAGAAAAAAAATATTCTAAATGAAACAGTGGATGTATGATTTTTGTGGTTCATGCTGTCGCCACAGACATGTGATCTGACAGTGAGTTTGGAGTAGCCCATTGCAAAAATCCTGAGGATCCATGTGGATCCATGCTTTGTAACCATGTTTTTGCACCATTGCAGCCCCAGGCAACAGTGGGTGCGCGATTCTTTTGGTACAGACTGTAGCCATGGACATGTAATGTGATCTGATGGTGAACTTGGGGTGACCCAGTGCAAAAATCCTGAGGATCCATGTGGATCCGTGCTTTGTCACCACGTTTTAAATGGGGTGAGAAGGAAAAACACAGAAGGGACAAGGAGCACAAGAGGGGTGTGCGGAGAAGCAGCTGGCTAAGAATGCAGGGGAGGGGGTTTAACGGGGTGGGGGGAGGAAAGGAAAGCAAAAGGCCCCCCCAAGCCAGCCCCCCCTCTCTCTCTCCCACCTGCATGTTTTTCGGCTGCCTGCGAGTCCCTAGAGCACGGAGAGGAGGAGGTGGTGGGCTGGAGCCTGCACGCAGTGTGACTCGGAAAGAATTAGAAGGAAGGACTCGATCCTTTCCTTAACCCTCTGCTTGCCAGGAGGGCAGGGGATTCCCTTCTCTTTGTTGAGTTTGAGCAAACGCAGCAACAGAAGCAGGTGGGCAGTAGGACCCTGAGGCAGAATGCAGGAAAGCAGCAGCTTCCGCCTTCCCTCCGCCCGCCCGCCCGATCTTATTTTTGCCTGATTTTTGCCTATTTTTGCCCCTGCGCTCCGGCGAGTCAGCTCCAGGGACCACACATTCGCTCAATAACACGCACAGACATTTCCCCTTACTTTTTAGGAGAAAAAATCTGCGTGTTATACAGCGAAATTTACGGTAGCTGGGGAAAGACACAGCTGTTGATAATGAGGCTTCAGCGTTCTTAGAGGAGAAAGGGGCGAGGCAGAAAGGCTTTTGATTTTCTTTCACCCATAGAAGCCCAGCTAATACATTTATATATATTAGAAAATTTCAGTACTTCCTAATCCATGAAATTCAGAAGCTTTATAACGAAAAATCGCAGTACACCTTTAGCTTAAACACATTCCTGCTTTTCTCTCTGGTACTGAATGTGGGAAACACCCTATGTGCTTTACAGGCATTTCGCACAACCTTGCCATTACTTGATAAGTGTAATTGCGTGTCAAGGTCCCCAAGCCACCCCTCAAATAACTCACAACACACACATAATTTTTGTTTAAGGTTTTTGGCATAATTTGGGCCACAACTTTATTAACATACATGATTGTTAGTGGTTGCTTAGGCATTGGTTAAGACTATCTTTTTTTTTTAAATATAAACTATTTTATTAAGTTTTAAAACACACAATAAAGAGTAAACACACAAAATCCCCTCACCAAACAGAATAACAAACAAAACACCAAATGCAAGAACACCAACAAACACTATAGATAGAAAAAAGAAAAAAGAAAAAGAAAAACATAACTATTCAAAAACTTTTTTATATAACTAACTGGACTTCCTCACATCTCCCTTACCCTGCGTTCTTTATAATAGAAAATACCAGCAAATTGTTACCTTATTTCATATCTTATTTTGTACTTTTCAAACGTTATATTTTTAATTTTAAAGTAGTTTTTGTCAGTTGTTTGTACCTTAAATTATTTTTTTTATTTTTTATATAATTGTTTTTATTGGTTTTACAAATTTTTTTAAAACAATACAAACATATAAAAAAACATACAAACACGTATAGTATCATATCCTTTTTTTTTTCATAAACCTTGTTTCTCAGACTCCCCCATACCTCCCCTTTCTGAATCCCAATGGCCGAAAGTTTTTAGCAACTCTAAATATTTCTGTCAAACCTCTGTCCTCTTAATCTTTCCTTCAGTCTAGTCTTAAATCGCTGTAACCCTTTCTTAATCAAAACCTCGACATTCTAACATTCATCAAGTTTATAATATTCCTTAAGGTAGATTTTAAATTTCTTCCATTCTTCCTCCGCCGTCTCCATTCCCTGGTCGCGGATTCTGCCAGTCATCTCGGCTAATGTCATATAGTCCATCACTTTCATCTGCCATACTTCCAAGGTGGGTAGATCTTGTGTCTTCCAATACTTTGCGATGAGTATTCTTGCTGCTGTTGTAGCATACATAAAGAAAGTTCTGTCTTTCTTTGACACCAATTGGCCGACAATGCCCAGGAGAAAGGCCTCTGGTTTCTTAAGGAAAGTACATTTAAGTACCTTTTTCATTTCATTATATATCATTTCCCAGAAAGCCTTAATCTTCGGGCATGTCCACCAAAGGTGATAGAAAGTACCTTCAGTTTCTTTACATTTCCAACACTTATTATCAGGCAAATGGTAGATTTTTGCTAGCTTGACTGGGGTCATGTACCACCTGTAAATCATTTTCATAATATTTTCCTTTAAGGCATTACATGCCGTGAATTTAATACCGGTGTTCCACAACCATTCCCAGTCAGCAAACATAATATTATGGCCTGTCAGAGGCTGCCTCAGGTCTCAGCTCACAAAAGACCAACGCCAAGCTCTTCTTATATACAAGGATGTTTATTGCAGTTCATTATTGGTTCCACAACCGAGACGCGCAGCCCCGCGTCTCTAACGTCAGACATTTGAAGTCCCCTCTGAGTCGGTCCCGCCTCTACACCAACTTAAGAGGCTTGTGCTAGACCACCTCTTCCTGTCTTTCCTTTTCCGCAGGGTCTTTCTGCCCCCCTGGGTTCCTTCCCTCCTGCTCTCTCCTGAAGCGGATTCCTCAGATGCCTGTTCCCCCCTCCTTCGTGCTTTGGGGCTAGGCTCCTCCTCCGGGCTTTCTCCATTTCCGCGCGCCTCCACATTTGAACTTGGCGCGCGTTCGCTACCCCTGACCTTCCTCTTGACACTTACACTACTCCCTGTACTACTCTCCGCCTCTTCCGGCAGGACGTCCTGCCCCGATCTCCTTCCCCTGTCTCTTTCCTGCTCCGCTCCGTGTGTCACACTGGGAACTCCCCTCTCTTCCCTCCGTTCCTGCTGGGAAGCCGGCCCCGATCTCCCACTCCCACTCGGGATTTCCCTGCTGCTTCCCTGCTCCTGGCAGGTCCCCCCTGTGACCCCCCTTGTCCTGACTAGGGGCGCCCCCTCCTGAGAATCCTCCGATTCACTTGAGAGACTCATGGAAGATCTCAAGTCATTGTCATCCTCTTCCTCACTGTCCTGGGATTCTTCCACGTCGCTCTCCGTCTCCTCCCTCACCTGTGCCTCTGTCTCTGAACCCCTGACATGGCCAATATCCTGTGCCCACTTAATCATAACCGATTTTACTGTTTCATCTTGTGTATTCCATTTCAGCAGCAAATTATACATTCTTGACAAGTTCTTAGTATTGGGTTCTAACAGTTCAGTCTCTAATTTTGATTTTTCCACCTGAAAGCCAGTTTTCCTGCCAATTTTCAAACGTTATATTTTTAATTTTAAAGTAGTTTTTGTCAGTTATTTGTACCTTAAATTAAACATTGTATTACTTTAAACTTCGACCTTATCTTACTTATAACTTAGTTTCTATATCTCACAATCAAATTACTGGAGCCATATTTTTCTAGACCATGCAATTTCTTAACATCCATATAACTTATATTTTTTTTGTAAGTAGTCTTTAAATTTTTTCCAGTCCTCTTCCGTTGTTTCTTCTCCCAACTCCCGGATTCTGCCAGTCATTTTTGGGTCGGCGCACTGCATGGAGAACTGCCTGGGCCTAGAGCTACCTCGACAGTTGGAGGCCGGGATGGCAGCAGCATGCAAAGCAGGGACGACCGAAATTCCTCCATATTATCGGGACCTACAGGAGGTGTTCAGCGAGAGGGAGGCTGACACGTTGCCACCGCATCAACCGTATGATTTCCAGATCAACCGGATCCCGGGGGCCACGCTGCCGGTGGGCAAGCTCTATTCCATGTCGGAGAGAGAGATCAAGGACCTGAAGGACTTTATCGAGAAAAATCTAAAGAGAGGATTCATCAGGGAATCCAAGGCGGCAGGGGGGAGCCCAGTGTTCTTCGTGGACAAGAAATCGAAGTCGCATTTTATTAGAAACATAGTCAAATTTTATTAGATTTAACCATCCAGGAGTCCTTTAGTTCTTTGCTTCCATTTTAATGAGGGAACAGAAATATGTGAAAAGCAATGTTGTCCAATGTTATCTGATAATATGTCACAACAGGCCCATTGCTCTGAATCAAATTCAATGCAACAAACCAGCAAGGGAAAACATTAAATTTAGGGAAGCTTTTAATGTTTGACGAACTATTGTATTTTAAGATTTTGTTGGAAGCCGCCCAGAGTTTTAATGCCCATGTTTTAATGTCCTTTTAATATGTTTTAAAGTAAAAGATACAAGAAAGATCCTTCTTCTGGGGCCTGCCTGGTGTTAGCCTGTGTGTAGTTCAGATTCGGAAGTTTGATTGCATTTCCTGCCATTTTGGGTGCAGAGTGCTCTGTGTCAGAGCTGGCCCACACCTCCTTGCAGGCATGTCTTAAGCGACTGTCCAACTGCAGCAGCCCCATTTCCTTTGTAAAAGACGATGAGGAACCCAACAGAGGATGAAGTACCAAGGCACTGATGCCCCTGCTATTTGCAGAATTCTAATGATCCCAGCAGAGCTGATTCTCTACTGAGGACTTGTTGCCTCAGTTGGCCGGAATGACTGACTGCAGGTACAAGGCAGGGCAGACCTCGTAGATACCCAGGGCTTTAGCCCCCTCAATATTTCTAGGAAGGGTGCTCAGTCCCCCCAGTATTGAGGGGACCGCCATCCCCCACCACCAGGCTGTTGCTGTGGCCACAAATGACTGTCCCCAGCAGCCGTGGGAGGCCAAGGGCCCTGTTAGCCACGAGGGACATGCGAGAAATATGAATGGCCACGCCTGGCAGGGGAGGCGAAGATGGAGGAGAGGAGAGGGGAGGGGAAAATTTGATTTAATCCATTTGCATTCTGCAGGGTATCATAACAGGTTTCCAAACAAATAAACAACTTTTAACCAAGACGAAGGAACCAGAATGATTGGCAACTCAAACTAGAGCAAAATCCTTAGTTTTTCACCCCATCTTAATGCAGCCTATGGGACCAAACAATTCATTTGGCGCCGGGCGTAGGTACCTGAGCGGGACGTACGACAGGTGTGGATGAACACATCTAGGTCACATTGAGTAATTTGACCACACAGATGGGCCAGTGAGTGAAAGATGAAGGAGAATTTGGAATGTTAATAACTCCTCCCACCCATCTCAGGCAAACTGGTGGGGCAGATACATGCATTCTCGGAAAACACAAGATTATTAAATCCATTCCCAGCTGGATTAAATCCTGACCATGGGGGCTCAGCCCACCCCCCCCCCACTATCCCCCATCACCAGGTTGTAGTTATGGGGCTGCAAATGACAGTCACCTACAGCTGCAGGAGGCACACACCATAGGTAGCCGAGTGGGACATGAGAGAATCAGAACAGGTGGAGTCTTCACCATCTATCTCCTATGAGAGAAGCAACTGTGACAGTAAGGACCCCTTTCTAAACCAAAAGATACAAGAAAGCAGGGGTAACGGGTATATGGGGCTTCAGCCCCCTCAATATTTCTAGGCAGGGGGATCAGTCCCTCCGATACCGAAGGGGCCGCCACTGGCCACCGCTGGGTTGTTATGGGACTGCAAGTGGCCGTCTTGAGCAGCCACAGGAGGCATGGGATGTAGGTTCCACATCCGAGGAATTTGACTGCAATTTGGCAAAAAGCTGATTACAGAATAGCAGCTGCCTCTTGAATTGTGCCCGCCATCCCTTCTCCTGCCTGTGAGTAGCTGCTTGGTCTGCCTATGCAGCTTCAGTCAAGTTAGCCTTGAAAAGTTTGTGCATTCTGGCCCCACCATTCTCCCCCCACCGCCGCCACTGCTTACCTATTCGCCTACTTTTCACCTTTGAATCCCTGGATTAGTACATGTGGAATGTGCACATAAGCACAGAGAGTGAAATTATGTGAACAGTCAAGTCCACAGTAATTTGAAATGAAGCATTTCCAGGTACAGGAGGTAATTATCCCTCAGGTGAGAGACACATTTCTTTCAAGAGGAATTTCTTGGTAGGCTGAAGCAGTATTTGCCTTACAGCGCCTGTCACCAATATCTCCTGGAACTGAATCATAGGCCTTCTAAGCATCGATCATTGCAGGAAATTGTCAAGATCTAGTGGTGACCTGATGCTTAGGGAATTCCGTTAGAGGAACCCAGGGGCTTGCCATGTTTTCGTCCGAATCCCTGGAATGGGGCTAGGACCGGCAAGCCCTAGGGAGCATGCGGGGAGAAGTGAGGGCCTGTCGCTCAGCTCCATTTCTCCCCAATATTGTTTTCCCTTACTGGCTTTCGGTGGAATCCGGAAGTAAGTTCTGTCCCCAGGCGGGGGGCGGGGGGGGGGCAGATAGTCTTAACCAATGCCGCACGTAGACAGGATTGGAATGAGTGGCACAGGGAAAGCAAGATTGGCGAAAACGAAAGCTAAACAACTGGTACAAACAACCTTGACTTCTCCGCCACGCAGATCATCTGTCCGAGCTGTTTTAGGGACACAAGAAGGGGTAGCTGAGCAAACACCATTAGAGGATATGGCTTCAGGAGGATCTGCAGCAGTCTTAGATCAAATTTTGGGACAATTGGAAATTTTAAATAAGAAGGCGGATGAGCATTCGTCCAAAATTGACCAAGCCACAGCCACTATAAGCAAACTGACTGACCAAGTTGCTCAACATACACAAGCAATTGGGAATCTCCAGGAAGCAACTGCAGAAAATCGCAAATTGGCTGAGGAAGCTAACCAAAAAGCCGTGGAAGCCAATCAGAAGGTTGAGGCAATAAAGGTGGAGGTAAAGCCCTTGCACAAACAGATTGGTGAACAGCAGGCCTACCTGTCTATGGTTGAACTGAGAAATAGGGAAAACAACCTTAGATTGAGAGCAATCCCAGAACTTGAACAGGGAGATTTGATCGGCTATTTGACATCGGAATTCTCAAAGTTCTGGGGGATAGAAGAAGATAAGGATTTTAAAATTGTAAGTGCTTTTAGATTGGGAAGAGTGGTGAGGAAGGACAGATCCAGAGACTGTTTGATCATTTTGAGATCCAAGCAAGAGAGAGATAAAATACTAGGCCTTCATTTTGGAAAATCACTTGACATTCAAGGCAACAGAGCAGAAACTTACAAAGATATTCTGAAACAACTCTTGGACCTTAGAGCTACATATACGGAATTAACAAAACTACTGAAAGGCAACTCAATTCCCTTTAGGTGGGAATTTCCTCAAGGATTATCCTTCAACTTCAAAGGAAAGAAAGTTAAAATTAAGACAGCAGAAGACCAACAAAAGTTTTTGAACGACCACAAAGAGGACCTTCAGAAAGGAGCAATAGCATCCTGGCCACCACCTCTGCCGGTACCTGCACCTACACCTGCACCCTCGGGACCAGAGGATTCAAAGGAAGAGACGCCACCACCAAAGGAATAACAGATTGATCCAGGATGACTCTGCAGCTTCTTAGTTGGAACATTAATGGCGGGAATTCCCCGGAAAAAAGAAGAAGAATATTTCACATATTGCAAAAAGAACAATTGGACATTATTTGCTTGCAGGAAACGCATGTGACTAGGCTCCATAGGAAAGTGTTAATCAATAAAAGATTAGGCCAAGAATTTATCTCATCGGAGAGAGTTAAGAAAAGAGGAGTGGTGATTTATGCAAAGGAGAGCCTGTCACCAAAATTTTTATTTAAAGATGAGCAAGGAAGAATTTTGGCTATTGAGATACAGACTCAAGGAGAAAAGTTTTTAATTTTAGGAATCTATGCACCGAATGAGGGGAAATCAGAATTCTATAAGAAACTGCATGAGACAATGCTGGACTATTTGGACTATACCAACATCATTATGATGGGAGTTATGAATGGGGTGGTCTCCACAAATATGGACAAGTCACAAAATCAAAACTTAACAAAAGACGGCAGACTACCTAAAACCTTTTTTGAACTAATTGACAGTATGGACTTGATTGACATTTGGAGGACAAAGAACCCCCTAGGTAAAGAAGGAACATTCTTTTCTGAAGCTCATCTGTCTTGGACAAGAATCGACCAAATATGGATAACTAGAGGGCTGGCACCTAAGACCAGAAAAGTGGAAATCTGCCCCAAAACCTGCTCCGACCATAACGCTATGAAAGTGGAAATGAGACTTACTCCAATCGGTTCCTTCAGATGGAAAATGAATGACACCCTATTAAGAGATCAGGAGATTGTGAAGAAGGCCCAAAAAACTTTGAAAGACTACTTTGAAATAAATTTGAATACCACGGTGGAAAAAAGAGTAATCTGGGACGCAAGTAAAGCTGTTATGAGAGGGTTTTTGATACAACAGAACACGATAAAGAAAAGACTTTGGAATGAAAAAAAGGATAAGATCTTAGAGAAGATAAGAGATGGTGAGAAAAAATTGAGATCAAAACCAAAATCACAGGAGGTTCTGGGAGAAATCAAATTCCACCAAGCACAATATGCTAAATTGATAAATCAAGAAGTTGAGTGGAAAATTAAACAAATGAAACAAAAATCATTTGAATCAGCGAATAAGTGTGGGAAACTGCTAGCATGGCAGTTGAAGAAGAGACAAAAATTGAATACGGTTACAAACCTAGAGATTGAAGGGAGAAATATCCAGAAACCAGAGGAAATTAGAAAGTGCTTCCAGAGATACTTCAAACAACTTTATACGCAAGGGCCGCAAAATGAGACGGAGATAGACCAATTCATAAAAATTAATGGGTTACCGAAATTATCTCAGGAAAAGAGAACAATCCTGAACTATAAGATAACATAACATGAAATTGAGGGTGCCATTCAGAATATGCAACTAGGCAAATCTCCAGGGCCAGATGGTCTTACCTCCAAGTATTATAAAACATTGAAAGATTTTTTGATACAACCACTATTGGAGGTTTGTAATCAGATCATGGAGGGGAAGAAGGCGCCGGAATCGTGGAAAGAAGCTTTCATCACATTGAAACCTAAATTGGAAACTGAAAAGACTCAACTTAAGAACTACCGTCCCATCTCACTCCTAAATGTGGATTACAAAATTTTTGCAGATATCTTGGCAAATAGACTCAAAAAAGTGTTAAATGAAGTAATTCATAAAGACCAGGCAGGCTTTCTCCCAGGTAGACATTTGTTTGATAACACTAGGAACATTATTGACATTTTGGAACTTTTGCAAACCAACATAAATACAAAAGCAGTGCTAATTTTTATTGATGCAGAGAAGGCCTTTGACAACATTTCTTGGAAATTCATGAAGAAAAACCTTGAAGGGATGGGAGTGGGACGGGGGTTTGAAAATGGAACAGAGGCAATTTACTCAGAGCAAAAAGCTAAACTGATAGTTAACAATGTGGTGACAGAAGAGTTTAAAATTGAAAAAGGAACACAACAAGGTTGCCCCATATCCCCTTTGTTATTTATCTCAGTCCTGGAGGTGTTTTTGAACATGATTAGGGAGGACCGGTTGGTGCAAGGAATACAGGTCGGAGTGAAACAATACAAACTGAAAGCTTTTGCAGATGACTTGGTTTTAACATTACAGGAGCCAGAATCTAGCACGAAAAGAGTTTTAGAATTAATTCATGAGTTTGGTCGTGTGGCGGGGTTTAAACTGAACAAGCAAAAAACCAAGGTTTTGGGGGGGAAATTGACAACTGAGGAATCAGAAAGGTTTCAGAAAGAGACAGACCTAAAAATTGTAAAGAAGGTGAAATACCTAGGGGTAAATTTGACTGCTAAAAACCTGAACTTAGTTAAAGACAATTATGAAAAATGTTGGCTAGAAATTAAAAAGGATCTAGAAACTTGGTCAAGATTGAAACTTTCCTTGTTGGGTCGAATTGCAGCTATAAAGATGAATGTATTGCCAAAGATGTTGTTTTTGTTTCAAACCCTACAGATTGTGGACAGAGTGGAGTGTTTTGGAAAGTGGCAGAAAGATATTTCTAAGTTTGTCTGGCAGGGCAAAAAGCCCAGAATAAAATTCAAGATTTTAACTGATGCAAAGGAAAGAGGGGGATTTGCCCTGCCGGACTTAAGGTTATATTATGAAGCCGCAGCCTTCTGCTGGATGAAGGATTGGTTACTGTTAGAGAACACTGATGTCCTAGATCTGGAAGGGTTTAATAATGCTTTTGGATGGCATGCATATTTGTGGTACGACAAGGTAAAGGTTCACAAAGGATTCAAAAACCATATTGTCAGAAAAGCAATATTTATTGTCTGGACAAAATATAAAGACTTATTAGAAAACAAGACCCCGAGAATGGTTATCACCAATGGAGGCGAAGGCCCGAAAAAGACTCAATATGGAGGCCGGTTGGCCGAAATATTGGGAAATAATAGAAAAAATCGGAGATAATTGGAGGTTGCAGAGTTTGGAAAAATTAAAGAATAAGGTGCGAGATTGGTTACACTACGCTCAAATTCAAGAGGTATTTAAATTGGATAAAAAGATAGGATTCCAGGTGGAAAAATCGAAGTTAGAGACAGAATTGTTAGAACCAAAGACTAAGGTACTTTCAAGAATGTATAACTTGCTGCTTAAATGGAACACTCAGGATGAGACAGTCAAATCAGCCGTGATAAAATGGGCACAGGATATTGGGCATAACATTATGTTTGAGGACTGGGAAAGGTTATGGACCACCGGAATGAAATTCACGGCATGTAATGCCTTGAAGGAAAACATTATGAAAATGATATATAGGTGGTACATGACCCCAGTCAAGCTTGCAAAGATATATCACCTGTCTGATAATAAATGCTGGAAATGTAAGGAGGCTGAAGGGACATTTTTTCACCTCTGGTGGACTTGTCCAAAAGTGAAGGCCTTCTGGGAAATGATCTACAATGAGCTAAAAAAGGTATTTAAATATACCTTTACCAAGAAACCAGAGGCCTTCCTTTTGGACATAGTCGGCCAGAAAGTGCTAAAAAAGGACAGAACCTTTTTTATGTACACGACTACAGCAGCAAGAATACTTATTGCAAAACATTGGAAGGCACAAGATTTGCCCACACTGGAAGAGTGGCAGACGCAACTGACTATATGGAACTGGCTGAAATGACTGGCAGTATCTGAGAGTTGGGAGAAGAAACAACGGAAGAGGACTGGAAAAAATTTAAAGACTACTTACAAAAACAATATAAGTTATATGAATGTTAAGAAATTGCATGGTCTAGAAAAATATGGCTCCAGTAATTTGATTGTGAGATATAGAAATTAAGTTATAAGTAAGATAAGGTCGAAGTTTAAAGTAATACAATGTTTAATTTAAGGTACAAATAACTGACAAAAACTACTTTAAAATTAAAAAATATAACGTTTGAAAAGTACAAAATAAGATATGAAATAAGGTAACAATTTGCTGGTATTTTCTATTATAAAGAACGCAGGGTAAGGGAGATGTGAGGAAGTCCAGTTAGTTATATAAAAAAGTTTTTGAATAGTTATGTTTTTCTTTTTCTTTTTTCTTTTTTCTATCTATAGTGTTTGTTGGTGTTCTTGCATTTGGTGTTTTGTTTGTTATTCTGTTTGGTGAGGGGATTTTGTGTGTTTGCTCTTTATTGTGTGTTTTAAAACTTAATAAAATATTTTATATTAAAAAAAAAAGATAGTCTTAACCAATGCCTAAGCAACCACTAACAATCATGTATGTTAATAAAGTTGTGGCCAAAATTATGCCAAAAACCTTAAACAAAAATTATGTGTGTGTTGTGAGTTATTTGAGGGGTGGCTTGGGGACCTTGACACGCAATTACACTTATCAAGTAATGGCAAGGTTGTGTGAAATGCCTGTAAAGCACATAGGGTGTTTCCCACATTCAGTACCAGAGAGAAAAGCAGGAATGTGTTTAAGCTAAAGGTGTACTGCAATGTTTCGTTATAAAGCTTCTGAATTTCATGGATTAGGAAGTACTGAAATTTTCTAATATATATAAATGTATTAGCTGGGCTTCTATGGGTGAAAGAAAATCAAAAGCCTTTCTGCCTCGCCCCTTTCTCCTCTAAGAACGCTGAAGCCTCATTATCAACAGCTGTGTCTTTCCCCAGCTACCGTAAATTTCGCTCTATAACATGCAGATTTTTTCTCCTAAAAAGTAAGGGGAAATGTCTGTGCGTGTTATTGAGCGAATGTGTGGTCCCTGGAGCTGACTCGCCGGAGCGCAGGGGCAAAAATAGGCAAAAATCAGGCAAAAATAAGATCGGGCGGGCGGGCGGGCGGAGGGAAGGCGGAAGCTGCTGCTTTCCTGCATTCTGCCTCAGGGTCCTACTGCCCACCTGCTTCTGTTGCTGCGTTTGCTCAAACTCAACAAAGAGAAGGGAATCCCCTGCCCTCCTGGCAAGCAGAGGGTTAAGGAAAGGATCGAGTCCTTCCTTCTAATTCTTTCCGAGTCACACTGCATGCAGGCTCCAGCCCACCACCTCCTCCTCTCCGTGCTCTAGGGACTCGCAGGCAGCCGAAAAACATGCAGGTGGGAGAGAGGGAGGGGGGGCTGGCTTGGGGGGGGCTTTTGCTTTCCTTTCCTCCCCCCACCCCGTTAAACCCCCTCCCCTGCATTCTTAGCCAGCTGCTTCTCCGCACACCCCTCTTGTGCTCCTTGTCCCTTCTGTGTTTTTCCTTCCCACCCCATTTAAAACGTGGTGACAAAGCACGGATCCACATGGATCCTCAGGATTTTTGCACTGGGTCACCCCAAGTTCACCATCAGATAACATAGCATGTCCATGGCTACAGCCTGCACCCAAAAAATCACGCACCCACTGTTGCCTAGGGTCGCAGTGGTGCAAAAACATGGTTACAAAGCATGGATCCACATGGATCCTCAGGATTTTTGCAATGGGCTACTCCAAACTCACTGTCAGATCACATGTCTGTGGCCACAGCATGAACCACAAAAATCATACATCCACTGTTTCATTCGGAATATTTTTTTTTCTTGTTTTCCTCCTCTAAAAACTACGTGCGTGTTATGGTCTGGTGCGTGTTATAGAGCGAAAAATACGGTATTCCTTTTCCAGCTTCTCTTCCAGCTGGAGTCCCAATAGCATCCAAAAGAGTCACAGATTCTCCATTACTATTAGCAAACAACTATGGGAACTGTAAGTGACGATTGTTTAAATGTTTTCACACTTAATATTAAAACAGCACAATCTTTTGGAAACATTGGCTTTGAAATTTTGGGTCCGGGCCTAAAGCTTAAGCTTGAATAACGCCTAAACGCAATAGGCTATGCAAAGCTGCCTTTGCTTTTTGCTACTATAAAAGTTGTATTAATATTTGGTTTTTATGTAGTAGGAAAACTGATAAACCAAATGTTAAGTAGGTACAAATATTATGTCTAAGTAAATAATTCCCCCCCCCACACACACACACAAACAAAAAAGATAGTTCCCGTCCTCAAGTTTACAATCTCATTGCTAATCCTCTTTGGGTAGTCTGAAAGCTTTTTTTCTTTCTTTTTTAAGGTGGGGGAAACCCGAGATGAAAGTAGGAATGTGTTTAAGCTAAAGTTGAATTGTAATGTTTGTTTATAATGCTTCTGAATTTCATGGACTGGGAAAAGCCTCAATGACCTTGCTCCCAGCCCTCCCCTTGCTGCAAAAAATAAAATAAAAATATCTACAACCACAGGAGTTTTACCCCACATTGCCTTAGATGGCTAAGCTAACATGTTTAATTAGAGAAAAATCATTACTAGCATTTGTTAAGGATTGGAAGTTTCCTATGGACCTTTTGTGTGAAAGAGAAAATGAACTTGCAGTATCTGAATTTGAAGAATGAAAAAAAAATACTCTCTTTAACATTCTATTTTCTATAAACCAGTATCATACGTAGCTACTGAGACCCAGAAGTCCTTTTATTCTAGTCTCTCCCTTTAGTTGTTTTCTTTCTTTCCCTTTGTCTTCTACTTTTGTTTTCTCTTTTTCTTGTATTTTCTTCCTTCTGACTTTCTTTCTGCTCTTTCTTAGCTTAAGTAGCTGTTTTAACTCAGTATATTATAAAATATATATTTATAATGAATATTATTTCTGTCTGTCTTAGAATAAGTATCAATCAATAAATACAAACTTTTTTAAAAAAGGATTTTTACACCACAAACTCTTTCCCCAGTGTTCTGTCGCAAACTGTTCCCCCAAGGAAAACACCCTAGCAGTTTCTTGCTGCAGCCCCAGCCCCAGCCCCAGCCCCAGCCCCAAACCTCACCCTGCCAGCCCCACAAATCCCACTCCCAGCCAAGTTCTGTATGCCTCACCCCTTCCTTCTCCTCTGTAAGTACCCCGAAGCCTAATTTTCAACAACTGTGTCTTTCCTCGGTTGCTCCTAATCCTGCAGATATCCTCCACCTGCTGTCCAGGGGCCCAATACAGCATCTATGCAAGAGGGAAATCCAGAGGCCTGACATCAGCACACCCTGTGGCATGACTGCACAGCCTATAGTGGCAAAGGACTGAGGACCCCCGAAATTTTAAAGAAGGGGTGGGCCCCTTCAAAATTCCCTGGGACAGTGAGACTTTAACACTCCCTATGGTGTGCTTGAGATATCTAGGGGATCAAGGTACTCCCAAAATTTTCAATAGGCGTGGGCCCCCTCAAAATTCCCTGGGATCACACAATGTCAGCACACCCCCATGGTGTGCTTGTGACATATACAGGATGGGGAGGCCAAGGACTCCAAATTTTCAAGGGGGTGCCCCCCTCAAAATGCCCTGGAGCGGTGTGATGTCAGCACATGCCATCTAAGGGGACATGGGCTGAGGGCCCCCAATATGTTGAAGGGCCCCCTCAAATTTCCTGTGGTCATGCAGTTTCAGCACACCACATGGTGTTCTTGTGCCATCTAGGGGGGCATGGGCTGAGGGGTCCCAAAATGTTGAAGCACCCCCCAAAATTCCCTGGGGTCATGCAATTTCAGCACACCCCATGTTGTGCTCATGCCGTCTAGGGGGACATGGGCTGAGGGCCCCCAAAATGTTGAAGGGTCCCCCTCAAAATTCCCTAGGGTCATGTCATGCAATTTCAGCACACCACATGATGTTCTTGTGCCATCTAGGGGGGCATGGGCTGAGGGGTCCCAAAATGTTGAAGGGCTCCCCTCAAAATTCCCTGGGGTTATGCAATTTCAGCACACCCCATGTTGTGCTCATGCCGTCTAGAGGGACATGGGCTGAGGGCCCCCAAAATGTTGAAGGGTCCCCCTCAAAATTCCCTGGGGTCATGCAATTTCAGCACACCCCATGTTGTGCTCATGCCGTCTAGTGGGACATGGGCTGAGGGCCCCCAAAATGTTGAAGGGCCCCCCCAAAATTCCCTGGGGTCATGCAATTTCAGCACACCCCATGTTTGGATGCACCTAAATTTCGAGACTTAAGAGAATTATTGGGTCTCAAGCCTTTGACTTAAGGAGGAGTGTTGGGATTCACAGGATACTGGATAAGTCTGCAGGCTTCAAGTGGACGTGGACGCCATATGCAAGGAATTTCCGGGGGGTTTCGATGGGAAATTGGGATAGTATACGCCCCCCCATTGCTCTACAGCTTGACCACGCAGTACGCCCTGGCAGGCTCAAGGCCCGCCGGGTCCCGTTTGCCTTGAAACCTCATATAGACAAGGAATTGGACCGGCTCGTGGAGCAAGGAGTGCTGGAGCCGGTGCCTAATGCCCCCTGGGAAACCCAAATCCTCACACCCGTCAAGCCTAATGGTTCGGTCCGCATCTGCGCAGACTACAAATGTACCATAAACAAGGCCCTCACGGCCCACGCATACCCAGTGCCAGTGGTCAGCCATGTCCTTGCCACCCTGGCTGGGTCAATTTTTTTTGGCAAGCTGGACTTGGCCCAAGCATATCAACAGCTGCCACAGCAGAGGCACAGACTGTGATGCACAGAGGAGCGTTCAGGGTAAAGCGGCTGCAATTCGGTGTCAGCGTGGCATCAGGAATATTCCAGAATCTAATGGACTCTCTCCTTAAAGGGATTCCTGGCGTCACCCCCTTCTTCGATGATGTGTTGATTGCTGGGCCCACACCAGAGGAGTTTGAGGACCGCCTCCGCACCGTTCTGCAGCGTTTCCAGACGGCGGGTCTCAAGGTGAAGCGGGAAAAATGTCTACTAGGAGTACCTCAGGTGGACTTTCTGGGATTTATGGTGGACGCAGAAGGGGTCCACCCAACTGGGGACAAGGTATGGGCCATTTGTGATGCCCCAGCGCCCAAGAGCAAGACTGAACTTCAGGCCTTCTTGGGACTATTGAACTTTTACCATTCCTTCCTTCCCCACAAGGCGGCGGTAGCGGAGCCCCTACACAGACTCCTGGACAAGCGGGCCCCTTGGGTGTGGGGCCAGCGCCAGGAGGCCGCATTCCAGGCAGTCAAGGACTTGCTTGTCTCAAACGCGGTCTTGGCACACTTCGACGAGAGGCTGCCGGTGGTGCTAGCATGCGACGCCTCGCCCCATGGCATCGGCGCTGTCCTGGGACACCAACTCCCGGATGGAAGAGAGGTACCGGTGGCATACTTTTCCCAGACACTCAACGCAACCGAGCGGAACTACGCACAAATCGACAAGGAGGGTCTGGCAATCGTGAAGGGAGTAAAAAAATTCCATGATTTCTTGTACGGGCGGCCCTTTACCGTGGTGACTGACCACAAGCCGTTGCTTGGCTTGTTTGCCCCCGAAAATCAGACCCCCCCAAGTGCTGTCTCCTCGCGTCCTCAGGTGGTCAATTTTCCTTGCCAGCTACCAGTATGCACTGATTCACCGCCCTGGGAAGGCGATGGGTCATGCTGACGCCCTCAGCAGGCTACCACTACCGGAAACAGGCCCCGACCCAGCACCTGCACAAGAGGTTATGAGCCTGGAGCTACTTCCCGACCGCCCCATTCAGGCACAAGAAGTTGCACACCATTCCAAGAAAGATAGGGTCATCTCCCGGGTCCTGGACTGGGTGTGGAGGGGATGGCCCAGCAGCAGCCCTGGGCCAGAATTCGCCGGCTACACAACCCACAAACATGAACTGTTGACCCACAAGGGGTGCCTGTTATGGGGAAGCAGGGTCGTTGTTCCCCAGCCCCTCCGAAAAAGGGTCCTCAGAGCCCTACATGAGACACACCCAGGGGTAGTGAGAATGAAGGCCCTTGCCAGGAGTTATGTGTGGTGGCCGGGGATCGACGGAGAGATAGAGGCCTGGGTCAAACACTGCCAGGCCTGCCAAGAATCCCACCCAGATCCCCCAAGGGCCCCAGTCCAGTCCTGGGAGTCCGCCCGAGCACCATGGTCACGCCTGCATGTGGACTTCGCTGGCCCCTTCCACTTCCACGTCCGCAGCCATCCGGGTACTACGCAGGCTGTTTGCAACCCACGGGCTCCCTGACACTCTCGTCTCAGACAACAGGACCGCATTTACGTCAGGAGAATGCCAAACCTTCACAGCACAGAACGCCATCCGCCACATCCGTTCGGCGCCGTTCCACCCTGCCACCAATGGCCAAGCAGAACGCATGGTGCGGACCACCAAGGACACCCTTCGCCACATGACGCAAGGGGACTGGGAGTACTGCCTTGCCACATTCCTTCTAGCACAGCACAGCACCCCCAGCTCAACGACTGGCCGGAGCCCCGCTGAACTACTAATGGGTCGGCGCCTTGCAATCAGATTGGACCGCCATCTCCCCGATAGAGCTCAGGATGAGGTAGTGGTGGGGGAAGGCAGGAACCCCCAGACCTTCGTGGCCCAGGACCCAGTGTACGCAAAGAATTTTGGGGCAGGCCCAGCATGGGTACCCGCCACAGTCACCAGGGTCGCTGGCCCCGTGTCGTACGAGGTGCTAACGGATGGGGGGCAATGCTGCCGCCGCCACTGCGACCAGATACGGCGACGATTCCCGGGAGAAAACCAGGAGGAGGACAGGTCAGAGGAGTCCCAAGGGAACAGTGGGGCAGTGAGGCCCATAGAACAGGAGGGGCCAGCAGGAGAGGCAGAATCAGTAAATACAGAGAGGACACGTGAGGCCGAAAGGACACCGGAACCAGAACCACGGCTGAGCGAGCTGGTTGCGCCAGACCAAACGGCCCCATCACAGCCAGCATCCTTGGAACACAAGCCAGAACCTGAACCCCGGACCAGGGAACACCCCAGGCCGCAACGCACACGTAGGCCGCCGGCGTACCTTGAGGACTATGAATGCAACCTCCCGGGCAGGACTGGAACTTAGAGGGGAGGGGTGTTAGAGAATCATAGAATCATAGAGTTGGAAGAGACAACAAGGGCCATCGAGTCCAACCCCCTGCCAAGCAGGAAACACCATCAGAGCACTCCTGACATATGGTTGTCAAGCCTCTGCTTAAAGACCTCCAAAGAAGGAGACTCCACCACACTCCTTGGCAGCAAATTCCACTGTCAAACAGCTCTTACTGTCAGGAAGTTCTTCCTAATGTTTAGGTGGAATCGTCTTTCTTATAGTTTGGATCCATTGCCCCGTGTCCGCTTCTCTGGAGCAGCAGAAAACAACCTTTCTCCCTCCTCTATGTGACATCCTTTTATATATTTGAACATGGCTATCATATCACCCCTTAACCTCCTCTTCTCCAGGCTAAACATGCCCAGCTCCCTTAGCCGTTCCTCATAAGGCATCGTTTCCAGGCCTTTGACCATTTTGGTTGCCCTCCTCTGGACACGTTCCAGTTTGTCAGTGTCCTTCTTGAACTGTGGTTATGTACTGAGTTGAATAGGATCCAAACTGCAGCATTCTGATTGGTCCTAGAACAATAGGATCCAAAATGCAGCAGTCTGATTGGTCCTAGAACAATAGGATTCAGAATGCAGCAGTCTGATTGGTCCTAGAACAATAGGCTCCAAAATGCAGCAGTCTGATTGGTCCTAGAACAATGCAGCAGTATGATTGGTTGGCAGGAGCCACCCAATCCAGCTCCAGATAGAAGTGAATCCACAACCTGACTGGCCTACAGGAGAATTCCGGAATTAGCCAATCACGTGCAGCCCATTGTGTAAATAATGTATATAAAGCAGATACTTTGAGGGGACTTCCATTCCCTCCTCACCACCATGAGCTGAATAAAGAGCATGAAATCCACTCTCGACTCTGAGTATATTTCAAGTGGGTTGAAAGTCTAAATTTCAACAGAAAGTCATCTGACCATCAGAGGGCAAGAAGAACCTTAATACTCCCTCCATCCTTCCTCCTATGACTAGGCGGACAATGACACACTGAAAGCTCCCAAGTCCAAAAGGTGTGAAGGGGGCCAACTCCCACTTGCACGGGCAAAGGCACTTTATCTGCGACTGGTGCCACCCACCCAAGCCACTGCTTGAACGGCTGAGATGTAGGAAACATCACAATATCATACTCTGGGAAGGTACTGTCAGTACAGGACTGGACCAGAGCAGGCAGTCTGAATTGTCAACCATTTTGCATTCTATATTCCCTATCTTTTAAACAACCCTCGTTTGTTGCGGTTGTTGCGGCAGTTTTGCAGCTCTTAAAAGCCAGAAGGGTACTAGCAGCAGGACCAACCTACACCCCTCAGCTGTTTAGAACCTTCCTTAGGCACAATTTATGCATGATCTTTGTTTTGCAGCCTTTTCAGAGCATGAGGTTAATCCCCTGTTCTCCTTGTTTTCCTAAAGAAAATGAGATTTTCAATTTTTCTGCGGGGTTTCCAAAAATTTTTATTGATTTTCCAGCTCCAAGACAGAGCACTCTGCATTTTTTGCCATTTGGGTGCAATCAAACTGCAGATTCTGAACTACACATGGGCTGATACCCCGGGATGCACCACTGAATTGTTCTTCAAAAATCTGTGCTTTCTTATTTCTTCACCTTCTTGTTTCCTCATCGTCTTTTACAAAGGAAATGGGGCTGCTGCAGTTGGACAGTTGCCTTACTTGGTCATATGGCCCCAAATGGTTGGAGGCCCATGGTCTTAAAGCTTAAGACATGCCTGCGAGGAGGTGTGGGCCAGCTCTGACACAGAGCACGATGCATTTTCTGCCATGTGGGTGCAATCAAACTGCAGAATCTGAACTACACGTGGGCTGATACCCCGGGATGCACCACTGAATTTTTCTTCAAAAATCTGGGGGTACACCACCTAAGCTTTGAGCTACCTCTCCAATAGTGACCCATCAACACCAAACAGTTTGTCGTTGGCTTCCTTGGCATAGTTCTTTAAGTGGCAGGCTTCCTTAGCAAAGTAAACAGTAGCAAAGTAAACTGCGCTATTAACTGACAAGGCCAAGCAGGCGTTAAAGATGTCTGTGCAAATAGGCTTTATCCAGGATGCTCCTGTGCCATGGAAAAGGTCTCTGTCCAAGGAGGTCTGGTCCTCTACTGAGTGTATCTGGGAAATGTGCCTCTTCTGCCTTCTGATAGGCTACACCTGAAAAGAGCCACTTCTGCCATTGTGAAAGCTGAGCCCTCTTGAGGTGGTAGGAGGACCCATGCAGCAGGATAAAGCCCACAATAAACACCGAGAGGATCCTCTCCTGCGAGGGCTACAGTGGGAAGGGATGGAGTTCCTTCAGTGGAAGGCCTAAAAACGAAGATGAGCACCCCATAGTCAAATTTTATTAGACTTAACCATCCAGGAGTCCTTTACCTTTACCTTTAGTTCTTTGCTTCCATTTTAATGAGGGAACAGAAATATGTGAAAAGCAATGTTGTCCAATGTTATTTGATAATATGTCACACCAGGCCCATTGCTATCAATCAAATTCAATGCAACATACCAGCCAGGGAAAACATTAAGTTTAGGGAAGCTTTTAATGTTTGACGAACTATTGTATTTTAAGATTTTGTTGGAAGCCGCCTGTCAGGGAATTGGAAGCTGCCAAAGAGCCGAGGGGGGAGAGAGAGGCAATTACAGAGAGCCTAAAGAGCTCATCAGCAGTCTCTCATCCGACTCCGAGGAGGAAATAGGGAGGGGGGAGAGCCAGTGCCCGGAACTAGCTACTCACAGAAGAGAGGAAGCAGGAGGCGTGCACTGCGGAGATGGGCCTGTTGGGGGAGGAGGAGTAAGAGATCGCCAGTCGAGTCATCTGACTGAGCTAGGCATGGGCGTGCTTTTTTGAACTCTTGTAACTGCTTTGAACTTTTGGCAATAAATCTTCAGAACGGAAATGGCTGTGAGCCTGGAGCGTTATCTCTGCTAGCTTTGGCAGCATCCACTCCTTACAGCATGACTCGACTCTTCTGCTGAAAGCTAGAGAGAGGAACTAAAAGCAAAAAATGGAGAAGGAGCTTTCTGAGCTGCGTAAGTGGAATGCCGGACTGGACCTGCAGTCGCGTCTGGAGGAATGCAGGGCTGCTCAAGGTGGAGCCACAGGTGGGCTACTGGCGAGGGGCAAAGGTGCGTGGGTGGAAAAGTTTAATGGCGATCCGGAGGCTTATTGTGATTTTAAGACGGAGATGAAATATTTTTTGGAGCTTGAAGTAGCTCAGTTTGCCAACTGAGGTGCGTGGGTGGAAAAGTTTAATGGCGATCCGGAGGCTTATTGTGATTTTAAGACGGAGATGAAATATTTTTTGGAGCTTGAAGTAGCTCAGTTTGCCAACGATGCTCAGAAAGTTGCTCACATAATTAGGCTCCTGTCGGGGGGGGGGTGTGAACAAAAAGTTGGGTCAGGCCGTTGATTGCCTCTAATAATGAAGCGCATCGTAGTCTGCCCAAGTTTTGGCAAGCGATGGACTTTATCTACGCAGATCAAAGTTTAATTGACAAGACGCAGGAGGAGCTTTTGGCTTTGAAGCAAGGCAAATCTACAGTGCGCAGTTACTGGTCAGAATTCGCTATGCTTGTGCACAAACTGGGATGGGATTTGGAATCAGAGCCTGTGCAAGCTTTGTTTAAGGCTGGACTGAACACCGAAGTTAAGGATGAGCTTGCTAGGGCCCCCCGTCCAAAGGATATGGATGAGTTAACGAAGGCTGCTCTTGCGGTGGGGCTGAGGCAGGAAGCCAGACTGCGGGAAAGGAAAGAGGGCAAGGGCCGGAGTTTCCATGGTAACCACATTCCTGAAATGCCGGCAGCTGCTTCCGAAGGTCAACAACAGCCGGAGCCCATGGAAATAGACTCAGCCCGTGCGCAGGAAGGTTCGAAAGCTCAACGGCCGGGTGGCAAAGAGAAGAAAGACTGGCAAGCTGCCAAGAGATGTTTTTTCTGTCAGAAAACGGGGCACTTTGCCAGAGTGTGTCCAGAGCGTCGTAACTGGCAGGGTGTGATGGCCTGGGAATCTGATTCAGAGACTGAACCGGAGGAATCCCAGCCTGCACAGGAGTCCCCGCCTCCAAGGCCGGCTGAGCCGGGGCAGGGCCTTGAGTCTGAAGCGCCTGCACCTGTGTCGGATCCTCAGGAGCAGACACCAGATGAATCCACTCTGGCTCCGGAGGTGATTGAGGACCAATTGCCTACAGGTGCGCCTCTCCCAGCCCTGTCAGGGGAAGGTGAGCCTCCCCCTGGGTCCAGTAACCCTCCAGCCTCTCCTGAGCTGCAGAGGCTCAGGGCAGAGAGGCGGAGGGAACTGGGTTCTCTCAGGAGGAGTGCTCGCCTTAAGGCCAGGAGAGGCGGGTCACCTGTGGGCCGGGACCGCCCCTGGCCTCAGAGAAGATAAAGGCCAGGTTGCGGGAGCAACGTCGTTGGAAACCTGTTTCTGCCAGCACCCAGACCTGTTCTTCCAGAGCTCCCGACCTTGCCTGGCCCCTCGCTTTGGACCCCGCTTCGCCCTTGGGTGGACAGTCTCCAGACCCTCAACCCAGGACCGGACTCTGACCACGCCTCACTGTAACCTCCCCCTGGGACCAGCACACAGGGAATGGTTGGGGCCACCCAGCAGGCAGAGGCAGAGGAACCCCAGACTTCGGGAAACGGGGAAGCCTGGCTGGTGGTGAACCGAGGCAACAGCCAGGCGGGAGCAACAGCGAAAGTCCTCGGCTCGGACACCCCAAAGCAAGCATAATGTTGAAGGTGGTCTTAGAGCTCCCGAATGGCCACGCGGTGGAGGAGTTGGCTTTGGTTGATTCCGGAGCTTCGGCGTCATTTTTGGAGAGCCACTGTGGTGTAATGGTTAAGAGCGGTAGTCACGTAATCTGGGGAACGGGGTTCGCGTCTCCGCTCCTCCACATGCAGCTGCTGGGTGACCTTGGGCCAGTCACACTTCTCTCTGAAGTCTCTCAGCCCCACTCACCTCACAGAGTGTTTGTTGTGGGGGAGGAAGGGAAAGGAGATTGTTAGCCGCTTTGAGACTCCTGAAGGGGAGTGAAAGGCGGGATATCAAATCCAAACAACTCTTCTTCTTCAAGGAGTTTGCAGAGCAGCACCAACTGAACCTGAGGCCTTTGGATTTTCCGCTGCAAGTCACTACAATTGCTGGGAGAGAACTGTTGGGAGGTGAAGTGACCCATCAAACGCCTCCCATGAGGATGCGGGTGTCTACCCACTCCGAGGTCATCGCCTTTCACGTGGCCACATTGGCGGGTCCGCCTATCATACTGGGCATGAGCTGGTTGGCCTTTCACGATCCGGTGGTCTCCTGGCATCAACGGTCACTGATTTTTTTTTTTTCTTCTGAAAAGATCAAGGCAGTTAACAAAAAATACAAAAATCAAGCCATAATTTAGCAATTTAAAATATTTGTTGGGAAAGCAGAAGCAGGAAAAGAAACCTACCCCGTACCTCTCCTAGCAGAGAAGCTCCTATGACAGCAAGGACCCCTTGCAAACAAAAAGATACAAGAAAGATCCTTCTTCTGGGGCCTGCCTGGTGTTAGCCTGTGTGTAGTTCAGATTCGGAAGTTTGATTGCATTTCCTGCCATTTTGGGTGCAGAGTGCTCTGTGTCAGAGCTGGCCCACACCTCCTTGCAGGCATGTCTTAAGCAACTGTCCAACTGCAGCAGCCCCATTTCCTTTGTAAAAGACGATGAGGAACCCAACAGAGGATGAAGTACCAAGGCACTGATGCCCCTGCTATTTGCAGAATTCTAATGATCCCAGCAGAGCTGATTCTCTACTGAGGACTTGTTGCCTCAGTTGGCCGGAATGACTGACTGCAGGTACAAGGCAGGGCAGACCTCGTAGATACCCAGGGCTTTAGCCCCCTCAATATTTCTAGGAAGGGTGCTCAGTCCCCCCAGTATTGAGGGGACCGCCATCCCCCACCACCAGGCTGTTGCTGTGGCCACAAATGACTGTCCCCAGCAGCCGTGGGAGGCCAAGGGCCCTGTTAGCCACGAGGGACATGCGAGAAATATGAATGGCCACGCCTGGCAGGGGAGGCGAAGATGGAGGAGAGGAGAGGGGAGGGGAAAAATTTGATTTAATCCATTTGCATTCTGCAGGGTATCATAACAGGTTTCCAAACAAATAAACAACTTTTAACCAAGACGAAGGAACCAGAATGATTGGCAACTCAAACTAGAGCAAAATCCTTAGTTTTTCACCCCATCTTAATGCAGCCTATGGGACCAAACAATTCATTTGGCGCCGGGCGTAGGTACCTGAGCGGGACGTACGACAGGTGTGGATGAACACATCTAGGTCACATTGAGTAATTTGACCACACAGATGGGCCAGTGAGTGAAAGATGAAGGAGAATTTGGAATGTTAATAACTCCTCCCACCCATCTCAGGCAAACTGGTGGGGCAGCTACATGCATTCTCGGAAAACACAAGATTATTAAATCCATTCCCAGCTGGATTAAATCCTGGCCATGGGGGCTCAGCCCGCCCCCCCCCCACTATCCCCCATCGCCAGGTTGTAGTTATGGGGCTGCAAATGACAGTCACCTACAGCTGCAGGAGGCACACACCATAGGTAGCCGAGTGGGACATGAGAGAATCAGAACAGGTGGAGTCTTCACCATCTATCTCCTATGAGAGAAGCAACTGTGACAGTAAGGACCCCTTTCTAAACCAAAAGATACAAGAAAGCAGGGGTAACGGGTATATGGGGCTTCAGCCCCCTCAATATTTCTAGGCAGGGGGATCAGTCCCTCCGATACCGAAGGGGCCGCCACTGGCCACCGCTGGGTTGTTATGGGACTGCAAGTGGCCGTCTTGAGCAGCCACAGGAGGCATGGGATGTAGGTAGCCAAGTAGGACATGCGATGGACGTGGATGGACACGCCTGGGTCACATCCGAGGAATTTGACTGCAATTTGGCAAAAAGCTGATTACAGAATAGCAGCTGCCTCTTGAATTGTGCCCGCCATCCCTTCTCCTGCCTGTGAGTAGCTGCTTGGTCTGCCTATGCAGCTTCAGTCAAGTTAGCCTTGAAAAGTTTGTGCATTCTGGCCCCACCATTCTCCCCCCACCGCCGCCACTGCTTACCTATTCGCCTACTTTTCACCTTTGAATCCCTGGATTAGTACATGTGGAATGTGCACATAAGCACAGAGAGTGAAATTATGTGAACAGTCAAGTCCACAGTAATTTGAAATGAAGCATTTCCAGGTACAGGAGGTAATTATCCCTCAGGTGAGAGACACATTTCTTTCAAGAGGAATTTCTTGGTAGGCTGAAGCAGTATTTGCCTTACAGCGCCTGTCACCAATATCTCCTGGAACTGAATCATAGGCCTTCTAAGCACCGATCATTGCAGGAAATTGTCAAGATCTAGTGGTGACCTGATGCTTAACAATGTAGCAGAAAATGTGATTTATTGTTTTTCATACCTCATTATCTACCACAAGATTCTCTGCGGGTCATTATGCCATCCACATCCTTCTTTGGAGGTCCTTTAAGCAGAGGCTTGACAACCATATGTCAGGAGTGCTCTCATGGTGTTTCCTGCTTGGCAGGGGGTTGGACTCGATGGCCCTTGTGGTCTCTTCCAACTCTATGATTCTATGGAGCCTGGCAACCCAACAAAGCAAGATGCATACGCGAGGGCACTAACAATGAGCAAAAAAAAGAGGCGAGAGCACAGTTTAGCCTTTTGAGAAGCAGAGGGGCTTATGGAATCTGTGTGTCAAGTTTTGCAACCTCTGGGGAACTTGCTTGTGATGCTGCAGTTACTTGGCACAGAGAAACGAAACATCACATCTCTCTTAACTGAACCATCCTACAGACTGGAAGTACTGTACATTACGAGTGCATGGCGAGTTGCTGCCAAATGTTTGCCTGCTTGATTTCCCTCGCACATAAGCAGACTTCAGCTGAAATCACATGTGGGCATGTAAGCATGAACTGAACTACTGACTGAAACACTGGCAGGCATTTCTGTGGACACAGATGTAATTTTCTTCCAGCTATGATCATGGGGACAGCTGTACCTGACTCTGTTTACAGTCCAAATTGCATTAACATTTCCCTGGTTGGAAAGACAGACACAGCCGAAGAGGGTACATCTGGTCAAGTGTAGAAGGAAGTCAGAAAATGGGTGATTGATACCCAAGTCATTTCTTTCCCCTGGGATGTAAACAGGTTTTGCCTTCTCACCCACGCCCCACCACTTTCATGTGACAAAGAGTGTTCTCCTTAATGGAGAGCGCTGGTTGCGGTGGGGTCTATCAGGCCACACACCCCCTCCTTGGTTGCCAGGCATGATTGAAAAGTTGGCCTGTGGCAATGATTAGTTGGTTGAGTTGCTGGGGCAATTTATGTGTTGCAATTTGGTGGGAGGGATCTAATGCTTTATACTCTGTGCACGCAGCTTGGAAACTTTCTCTTTGCTGCGTGCATCGGAACACCCGCCCGCCCTAAATTTAAGGGTTTTCTGCGTCGACCTTGCTATGCCTGTCATGGGGTCATCTGCTGTTGTGGCAGGGGACTGGTAGGAATTTTGTCCATCTGGCTGATTTGTTTTTTGCCTACTGCAAATCGTCACAACTTGTAAGTTGCGGTTAGGCATTGGTTATCAAATTGTTTGGAACAGGGGCAAGGATTGGCTGGGCCTGCCCCTCCAACGCTGCTGCGGAAAGGGAATTCCGTTAAAGGAACCCAGGGGCTTGCCATGTTTTCGTCCGAATCCCTGGAATGGGGCTAGGACCGGCAAGCCCTAGGGAGCATGCGGGGAGAAGTGAGGGCCTGTCGCTCAGCTCCATTTCTCCCCAATATTGTTTTCCCTTAATGGCTTTCGGTGGAATCCGGAAGTAAGTTCTGTCCCCAGGCGGGGGGCGGGGGGGGGAACAGATAGTCTTAACCAATGCCGCACGTAGACAGGATTGGAATGAGTGGCACAGGGAAAGCAAGATTGGCTAAAACGAAAGCTAAACAACTGGTACAAACAACCTTGACTTCTCCGCCACGCAGATCATCTGTCCCAGCTGTTTTAGGGACACAAGAAGGGGTAGCTGAGCAAACACCATTAGAGGATATGGCTTCAGGAGGATCTGCAGCAGTCTTAGATCAATTTTTGGGACAATTGGAAATTTTAAATAAGAAGGCGGATGAGCATTCGTCCAAAATTGACCAAGCCACAGCCACTATAAGCAAACTGACTGACCAAGTTGCTCAACATACACAAGCAATTGGGAATCTCCAGGAAGCAACTGCAGAAAATCGCAAATTGGCTGAGGAAGCTAACCAAAAAGCCGTGGAAGCCAATCAGAAGGTTGAGGCAATAAAGGTGGAGGTAAAGCCCTTGCACAAACAGATTGGTGAACAGCAGGCCTACCTGTCTATGGTTGAACTGAGAAATAGGGAAAACAACCTTAGATTGAGAGCAATCCCAGAACTTGAACAGGGAGATTTGATCGGCTATTTGACATCGGAATTCTCAAAGTTCTGGGGGATAGAAGAAGATAAGGATTTTAAAATTGTAAGTGCTTTTAGATTGGGAAGAGTGGTGAGGAAGGACAGATCCAGAGACTGTTTGATCATTTTGAGATCCAAGCAAGAGAGAGATAAAATACTAGGCCTTCATTTTGGAAAATCACTTGACATTCAAGGCAACAGAGCAGAAACTTACAAAGATATTCTGAAACAACTCTTGGACCTTAGAGCTACATATACGGAATTAACAAAACTACTGAAAGGCAACTCAATTCCCTTTAGGTGGGAATTTCCTCAAGGATTATCCTTCAACTTCAAAGGAAAGAAAGTTAAAATTAAGACAGCAGAAGACCAACAAAAGTTTTTGAACGACCACAAAGAGGACCTTCAGAAAGGAGCAATAGCATCCTGGCCACCACCTCCGCCGGTACCTGCACCTACACCTGCACCCTGGGGACCAGAGGATTCAAAGGAAGAGACGCCACCACCAAAGGAATAACAGATTGATCCAGGATGACTCTGCAGCTTCTTAGTTGGAACATTAATGGCGGGAATTCCCCGGAAAAAAGAAGAAGAATATTTCACATATTGCAAAAAGAACAATTGGACATTATTTGCTTGCAGGAAACGCATGTGACTAGGCTCCATAGGAAAGTGTTAATCAATAAAAGATTAGGCCAAGAATTTATCTCATCGGAGAGAGTTAAGAAAAGAGGAGTGGTGATTTATGCAAAGGAGAGCCTGTCACCAAAATTTTTATTTAAAGATGAGCAAGGAAGAATTTTGGCTATTGAGATACAGACTCAAGGAGAAAAGTTTTTAATTTTAGGAATCTATGCACCGAATGAGGGGAAATCAGAATTCTATAAGAAACTGCATGAGACAATGCTGGACTATTTGGACTATACCAACATCATTATGATGGGAGTTATGAATGGGGTGGTCTCCACAAATATGGACAAGTCACAAAATCAAAACTTAACAAAAGACGGCAGACTACCTAAAACCTTTTTTGAACTAATTGACAATATGGACTTGATTGACATTTGGAGGACAAAGAACCCCCTAGGTAAAGAAGGAACATTCTTTTCTGAAGCCCATCTGTCTTGGACAAGAATCGACCAAATATGGATAACTAGAGGGCTGGCACCTAAGACCAGAAAAGTGGAAATCTGTCCCAAAACCTGCTCCGACCATAACGCTATGAAAGTGGAAATGAGACTTACTCCAATCGGTTCCTTCAGATGGAAAATGAATGACACCCTATTAAGAGATCAGGAGATTGTGAAGAAGGCCCAAAAAACTTTGAAAGACTACTTTGAAATAAATTTGAATACCACGGTGGAAAAAAGAGTAATCTGGGACGCAAGTAAAGCTGTTATGAGAGGGTTTTTGATACAACAGAATACGATAAAGAAAAGACTTTGGAATGAAAAAAAGGATAAGATCTTAGAGAAGATAAGAGATGGTGAGAAAAAATTGAGATCAAAACCAAAATCACAGGAGGTTCTGAGAGAAATCAAATTCCACCAAGCACAATATGCTAAATTGATAAATCAAGAAGTTGAGTGGAAAATTAAACAAATGAAACAAAAATCATTTGAATCAGCGAATAAGTGTGGGAAACTGCTAGCATGGCAGTTGAAGAAGAGACAAAAATTGAATACGGTTACAAACCTAGAGATTGAAGGGAGAAATATCCAGAAACCAGAGGAAATTAGAAAGTGCTTCCAGAGATACTTCAAACAACTTTATACGCAAGGGCCGCAAAATGAGACGGAGATAGACCAATTCATAAAAATTAATGGGTTACCGAAATTATCTCAGGAAAAGAGAACAATCCTGAACTATAAGATAACACAACATGAAATTGAGGGTGCCATTCAGAATATGCAACTAGGCAAATCTCCAGGGCCAGATGGTCTTACCTCCAAGTATTATAAAACATTGAAAGATTTTTTGATACAACCACTATTGGAGGTTTGTAATCAGATCATGGAGGGGAAGAAGGCGCCGGAATCGTGGAAAGAAGCTTTCATCACATTGAAACCTAAATTGGAAACTGAAAAGACTCAACTTAAGAACTACCGTCCCATCTCACTCCTAAATGTGGATTACAAAATTTTTGCAGATATCTTGGCAAATAGACTCAAAAAAGTGTTAAATGAAGTAATTCATAAAGACCAGGCAGGCTTTCTCCCAGGTAGACATTTGTTTGATAACACTAGGAACATTATTGACATTTTGGAACTTTTGCAAACCAACATAAATACAAAAGCAGTGCTAATTTTTATTGATGCAGAGAAGGCCTTTGACAACATTTCTTGGAAATTCATGAAGAAAAACCTTGAAGGGATGGGAGTGGGACGGGGGTTTGAAAATGGAACAGAGGCAATTTACTCAGAGCAAAAAGCTAAACTGATAGTTAACAATGTGGTGACAGAAGAGTTTAAAATTGAAAAAGGAACACGACAAGGTTGCCCCATATCCCCTTTGTTATTTATCTCAGTCCTGGAGGTGTTTTTGAACATGATTAGGGAGGACCGGTTGGTGCAAGGAATACAGGTCGGAGTGAAACAATACAAACTGAAAGCTTTTGCAGATGACTTGGTTTTAACATTACAGGAGCCAGAATCTAGCACGAAAAGAGTTTTAGAATTAATTCATGAGTTTGGTCGTGTGGCGAGGTTTAAACTGAACAAGCAAAAAACCAAGGTTTTGGGAAAAAAATTGACAACTGAGGAATCAGAAAGGTTTCAGAAAGAGACAGACCTAAAAATTGTAAAGAAGGTGAAATACCTAGGGGTAAATTTGACTGCTAAAAACCTGAACTTATTTAAAGACAATTATGAAAAATGTTGGCTAGAAATTAAAAAGGATCTAGAAACTTGGTCAAGATTGAAACTTTCCTAGGGGAGTTTGTAGGGCAGCAGTTGAAGAAGGAGTTATATCCATCTTTTAGATTTAGGGGAGCTAGTCTCAAACGTTTGTTGGGGGAGACCTAGGTTTTTTTTTTGTGGGCGAAGTTATTTGTCCTGTCTTCAAGCTTTTTATGATGGAGGACCTCTGTAGCCACCCCCAACAACACGATCTCAAGATGGAAGGGGAGGGAACAGCTGCAGTCGCCTGCGATTCCTGCGCAATGTTTGCCATCTTGCCAAAGGTTGCAGGCAGCTTCACCTGCAGCAATTGCATGTTGATTGCCCTTTTAAAAGACAAAGTCCAGCAACTGGAGGAACGTGTAGCTACGCTCCAAAGAATTAGAGAGCTGGAGCTCTTCTTGGAAGCAACAGAGCACACCGTCCCCACCAAGGAGGAGACAGGGGACTCCCCTGAGAAGGAGGCTAGTTCATCAACACAGGAGCCAGATATATGGAGAAACGTGACTCAAAGAAGTAGGAGGCCCAGGGTTCACTCTGATTGTTTAGAAATACACAATCGCTTTGAGGTCCTCTCCCCTAGCATGGAAGACGAAGAGCAGACTCCATTTGAGGATCTCTCCCTCATTACAGTCGATCAGGTATATGAAGACGAGCAGCAAAGTCAGTCCTCAGGGAATGTGCAGGCGACCTTGGAACGGACAGCTCACGGAAGAACCCCGACCAAACCCAAGAGGAGGCGTGTAGTGGTGATAGGGGATTCCCTACTGAGGGGAACAGAAGCAGTGATCTGTGGGCCTGACAAGATGTCTCGGGAAGTGTGCTGTCTCCCCGGGGCTAAGATCCAAGATGTAACTGAACGACTGCAAGGAATCATAAAACCCACTGACAAATACCCCTTCCTCTTGGTTCATGTGGGAACCAATGACACTGCAAGCAATAGCCTCCAGAAGATCAAAAGAGACTACGAGGCTCTCGGCAGGAAATTGAAGCAACTAAATGCACAAATTGTCATCTCGTCTGTCCTCCCAGTTGAACGACGTGGCCCAGGGAGAGAGGGGAAAATAGTGGAAGTGAACAGCTGGCTTCGCAAATGGTGTAAACAGGAACGGTTTGGATTCTTAGATCACGGACTGCAGTTTCTTGAAGATGGACTTCTGGCAAGTGATGGGCTGCACCTCACAACGGTTGGGAGGAATGTTTTTGCCAAAAATCTCAGAAACCTCATCAGGAGGGCTTTAAACTGACTAATGTGGGGGAGGGAGACAGTGCTCCTGAAGGTAGGAGTCTATCAATTAATGAAGATGATCATCCAAATGTCATAGACCAAATGGAGCAAACAGCACGCGGACCTAGTGGTGGGAGGAAAAAATCCTTAAATAAGAGACACGGGGGAATGATTAATGGACTTCAATGTCTGTACACTAATGCGCAAAGCATGGGAAATAAACAAGATGAGCTTGAGCTCTTGGTACAGCAAACTAAATATGACATAATAGGCATCACTGAAACCTGGTGGGATAAGTCCCACGATGGGAATGTAATAATGGGGGGATACAATCTATTTCAGAGAAACAGACCAGACAAGAAAGGAGGAGGAGTGGCGTTATATGTCAGGGATGTGTATACCTGTGAAGAGATCCAAGATTTAGAACCTCAAAGCCAATGTGAGAGCATTTGGGTCAAAATTAAGGGAGAGAAGAATAACAGAGACCTCATTGTGGGAGTTTACTATAGATCCCCAAGCCAAACGGAGGACATAGATGATGCCTTCCTGGAACAGATGGCCAAGCATGCAAAAGGAAGGGAGATAGTAGTAATGGGGGACTTCAATTACGCGGATATTTGTTGGACGTCAAACTCAGCCAAGAGCATAAGGTCAAACAGATTCCTCACTGGCCTTGCAGACAACTTCATTGTCCAGAAAGTGGGAGAAGCAACAAGAGGAACAGCCATTTTAGATCTGGTCCTAACCAATGTTGATGACCTGGTTAGTGGGGTAGAAGTGGAAGGATCATTAGGCGCGAGTGATCATGCTCTTCTGAAGTTTACTATACAGCGGAAAGGAGCAGCCAAGCATACTAGGACTCAATTTCTTGACTTTAAGAAAGCCGACTTCATAAAACTTAGGGAAGTGCTGGGTGAGATCCCATGGACAGTAATACTAAAAGGAAAGGGAGTTCATGATGGCTGGGAGTTTGTTAAGAGGGAGATAGTAAAAGCACAACGTCAGGCAATACCAATGAGACGGAAACATGGAAGGTGCCTAAAGAAGCCAGGGTGGCTATCTAAAGAACTTTTAACTGAATTAAGATTAAAAAAGGATGTGTACAAAAAATGGAAAAGGGGGGAAACCACCAAAGAGGAATTCAAACAAATAGCCAGCACGTGTAGACACAAAGTCAGAAAAGCTAAAGCACAGAATGAACTCAGGCTCGCTAGAGAGGTTAAAAGCAACAAAAAAGGCTTTTATGGGTATGTTCGTAGCAAAAGGAAGAACAAAGAAACAGTGGGGTCACTCAGAGGAGAAGATGGTGAAATGCAAACAGGGGACACAGAAAGGGCTGAACTCCTCAATGCCTTCTTTGCCTCAGTCTTCTCCGATAAAGAAAACAATGCCCGACCTGAAGAATTTGGAGCAAATGATTCAGCAAAGGAAACACAGCCCAGAATAGCTAAGGAGACAGTACAAGAATATTTGGCTAGTTTAGATGTATTCAAGTCTCCAGGGCCAGATGAACTGCATCCAAGAGTATTAAAAGAACTGGCAGATGTGATCTCAGAACCACTGGCAGTCATCTTCGAGAAATCCTGGAGAACAGGCGAAGTCCCGGCAGACTGGAGGAGGGCAAATGTTGTCCCTATTTTCAAAAAGGGGAAAAGAGAGGACCCAAATAATTACCGCCCAGTCAGTCTGACATCAATAGCAGGGAAGATTCTGGAGCAGATCATTAAGCAAACAGTCTGTGAGCACCTAGAAAGGAATGCTGTGATCACCAATAGTCAGCATGGATTTCTGAAAAATAAGTCATGTCAGACTAACCTGATCTCATTTTTTGACAGAATTACAAGCCTGGTAGATGAAGGGAACTCAGTGGATATAGCCTACCTTGATTTCAGTAAGGCATTTGACAAGGTGCCCCATGATATTCTTGTAAAGAAGCTGGTAAAATGCGGTCTTGACTCTGCTACCACTCAGTGGATTTGTAACTGGCTGACTGACCGAACCCAAAGGGTGCTCATCAATGGTTCCTCTTCATCCTGGAGAAGAGTGACTAGTGGGGTGCCACAGGGTTCTGTCTTGGGTCCGGTCTTATTTAACATCTTTATCAACTACTTGGATGATGGACTCAAGGGCATCCTGATCAAATTTGCAGATGACACCAAACTGGGAGGGGTGGCTAACACCCCAGAGGACAGGATCACACTTCAAAACGACCTTGACAGATTAGAGAACTGGGCAAAAACAAACAAAATGAATTTTAACAGGGAGAAATGTAAAGTATTGCACTTGGGCAAAAAAAATGAGAGGCACAAATACAAGATGGGTGACACCTGGCTTGAGAGCAGTACATGTGAAAAGGATCTAGGAGTCTTGGTTGACCACAAACTTGACATGAGCCAACAGTGTGACGCGGCAGCTAAAAAAGCCAATGCAATTCTGGGCTGCATCAATAGGAGTATAGCATCTAGATCAAGGGAAGTAATAGTGCCATTGTATTCTGCTCTGGTCAGACCACACCTGGAGTACTGTGTCCAGTTCTGGGCACCACAATTCAAGAAGGACACTGACAAACTGGAACGTGTCCAGAGGAGGGCAACCAAAATGGTCAAAGGCCTGGAAACGATGCCTTATGAGGAACGGCTAAGGGAGCTGGGCATGTTTAGCCTGGAGAAGAGGAGGTTAAGGGGTGATATGATAGCCATGTTCAAATATATAAAAGGATGTCACATAGAGGAGGGAGAAAGGTTGTTTTCTGCTGCTCCAGAGAAGCGGACACGGAGCAATGGATCCAAACTACAAGAAAGAAGATTCCACCTAAACATTAGGAAGAACTTCCTGACAGTAAGAGCTGTTCGACAGTGGAATTTGCTGCCAAGGAGTGTGGTGGAGTCTCCTACTTTGGAGGTCTTTAAGCAGAGGCTCGACAACCATATGTCAGGAGTGCTCTGATGGTGTTTCCTGCTTGGCAGGGGGTTGGACTCGATGGCCCTTGTGGTCTCTTCCAACTCTATGATTCTATGATTCTATGATTCTATGATTCCTTGTTGGGTCGAATTGCAGCTATAAAGATGAATGTATTGCCAAAGATGTTGTTTTTGTTTCAAACCCTACAGATTGTGGACAGAGTGGAGTGTTTTGGAAAGTGGCAGAAAGATATTTCTAAGTTTGTCTGGCAGGGCAAAAAGCCCAGAATAAAATTTAAGATTTTAACTGATGCAAAGGAAAGAGGGGGATTTGCCCTGCCGGACTTAAGGTTATATTATGAAGCCGCAGCCTTCTGCTGGATGAAGGATTGGTTACTGTTAGAGAACACTGATGTCCTAGATCTGGAAAGGTTTAATAATGCTTTTGGATGGCATGCATATTTGTGGTACGACAAGGTAAAGGTTCACAAAGGATTCAAAAACCATATTGTCAGAAAAGCAATATTTATTGTCTGGACAAAATATAAAGACTTATTAGAAAACAAGACCCCGAGAATGGTTATCACCAATGGAGGCGAAGGCCCGAAAAAGACTCAATATGGAGGCCGGTTGGCCGAAATATTGGGAAATAATAGAAAAAATCGGAGATAATTGGAGGTTGCAGAGTTTGGAAAAATTAAAGAATAAGGTGCGAGATTGGTTACACTACGCTCAAATTCAAGAGGTATTTAAATTGGATAAAAAGATAGGATTCCAGGTGGAAAAATCGAAGTTAGAGACAGAATTGTGAGAACCAAAGACTAAGGTACTTTCAAGAATGTATAACTTGCTGCTTAAATGGAACACTCAGGATGAGACAGTCAAATCAGCCGTGATAAAATGGGCACAGGATATTGGGCATAACATTATGTTTGAGGACTGGGAAAGGTTATGGACCACCGGAATGAAATTCACGGCATGTAATGCCTTGAAGGAAAACATTATGAAAATGATATATAGGTGGTACATGACCCCAGTCAAGCTTGCAAAGATATATCACCTGTCTGATAATAAATGCTGGAAATGTAAGGAGGCTGAAGGGACATTTTTTCACCTCTGGTGGACTTGTCCAAAAGTGAAGGCCTTCTGGGAAATGATCTACAATGAGCTAAAAAAGGTATTTAAATATACCTTTACCAAGAAACCAGAGGCCTTCCTTTTGGACATAGTCGGCCAGAAAGTGCTAAAAAAGGACAGAACCTTTTTTATGTACACGACTACAGCAGCAAGAATACTTATTGCAAAACATTGGAAGGCACAAGATTTGCCCACACTGGAAGAGTGGCAGACGCAACTGATGGACTATATGGAACTGGCTGAAATGACTGGCAGTATCTGAGAGTTGGGAGAAGAAACAACGGAAGAGGACTGGAAAAAATTTAAAGACTACTTACAAAAACAATATAAGTTATATGAATGTTAAGAAATTGCATGGTCTAGAAAAATATGGCTCCAGTAATTTGATTGTGAGATATAGAAACTAAGTTATAAGTAAGATAAGGTCGAAGTTTAAAGTAATACAATGTTTAATTTAAGGTACAAATAACTGACAAAAACTACTTTAAAATTAAAAAATATAACGTTTGAAAAGTACAAAATAAGATATGAAATAAGGTAACAATTTGCTGGTATTTTCTATTATAAAGAACGCAGGGTAAGGGAGATGTGAGGAAGTCCAGTTAGTTATATAAAAAAGTTTTTGAATAGTTATGTTTTTCTTTTTCTTTTTTCTTTTTTCTATCTATAGTGTTTGTTGGTGTTCTTGCATTTGGTGTTTTGTTTGTTATTCTGTTTGGTGAGGGGATTTTGTGTGTTTACTCTTTATTGTGTGTTTTAAAACTTAATAAAATAGTTTATATTTAAAAAAAAAAGATAGTCTTAACCAATGCCTAAGCAACCACTAACAATCATGTATGTTAATAAAGTTGTGGCCAAAATTATGCCAAAAACCTTAAACAAAAATTATGTGTGTGTTGTGAGTTATTTGAGGGGTGGCTTGGGGACCTTGACACGCAATTACACTTATCAAGTAATGGCAAGGTTGTGTGAAATGCCTGTAAAGCACATAGGGTGTTTCCCACATTCAGTACCAGAGAGAAAAGCAGGAATGTGTTTAAGCTAAAGGTGTACTGCAATGTTTCGTTATAAAGCTTCTGAATTTCATGGATTAGGAAGTACTGAAATTTTCTAATATATATAAATGTTTTAGCTGGGCTTCTATGGGTGAAAGAAAATCAAAAGCCTTTCTGCCTCGCCCCTTTCTCCTCTAAGAACGCTGAAGCCTCATTATCAACAGCTGTGTCTTTCCCCAGCTACCGTAAATTTCGCTCTATAACACGCAGATTTTTTCTCCTAAAAAGTAAGGGGAAATGTCTGTGCGTGTTATTGAGCGAATGTGTGGTCCCTGGAGCTGACTCGCCGGAGCGCAGGGGCAAAAATAGGCAAAAATCAGGCAAAAATAAGATCGGGCGGGCGGGCGGAGGGAAGGCGGAAGCTGCTGCTTTCCTGCATTCTGCCTCAGGGTCCTACTGCCCACCTGCTTCTGTTGCTGCGTTTGCTCAAACTCAACAAAGAGAAGGGAATCCCCTGCCCTCCTGGCAAGCAGAGGGTTAAGGAAAGGATCGAGTCCTTCCTTCTAATTCTTTCCGAGTCACACTGCGTGCAGGCTCCAGCCCACCACCTCCTCCTCTCCGTGCTCTAGGGACTCGCAGGCAGCCGAAAAACATGCAGGTGGGAGAGAGAGGGGGGGGCTGGCTTGGGGGAGACTTTTGCTTTCCTTTCCTCCCCCCCACCCCGTTAAACCCCCTCCCCTGCATTCTTAGCCAGCTGCTTCTCCGCACACCCCTCTTGTGCTCCTTGTCCCTTCTGTGTTTTTCCTTCCCACCCCATTTAAAACGTGGTGACAAAGCACGGATCCACATGGATCCTCAGGATTTTTGCACTGGGTCACCCCAAATTCACCATCAGATCACATTACATGTCCATGGCTACAGTCTGTACCAAAAGAATCACGCACCCACTGTTGCCTGGGGCTGCAATGGTGCAAAAACGTGGTTACAAAGCACGGATCCACATGGATCCTCAGGATTTTTGCATTGGGTCACCCCAAGTTCACCATCAGATAACATAGCATGTCCATGGCTACAGCCTGCACCCAAAAAATCACGCACCCACTGTTGCCTAGGGTCGCAGTGGTGCAAAAACATGGTTACAAAGCATAGATCCACATGGATCCTCAGGATTTTTGCAATGGGCTACTCCAAACTCACTGTCAGATCACATGTCTGTGGCCACAGCATGAACCACAAAAATCATACATCCACTGTTTCATTTAGAATATTTTTTTTCTTGTTTTCCTCCTCTAAAAACTACGTGCGTGTTATGGTCTGGTGCGTGTTATAGAGCACCCCAGGCCGCAACACACACGTAGGCCGCCGGCGTACCTTGAGGACTATGAATGCAACCTCCCGGGCAGGACTGGAACTTAGAGGGGAGGGGTGTTAGAGAATCATAGAATCATAGAGTTGGAAGAGACAACAAGGGCCATCGAGTCCAACCCCCTGCCAAGCAGGAAACACCATCAGAGCACTCCTGACATATGGTTGTCAAGCCTCTGCTTAAAGGACCTCCAAAGAAGGATGTGGATGGCATAATGACCCGCAGAGAATCTTGTGGTAGATAATGAGGTATGAAAAACAATAAATCACATTTTCTGCTACATTGTTAAGCATCAGGTCACCACTAGATCTTGACAATTTCCTGCAATGATCGGTGCTTAGAAGGCCTATGATTCAGTTCCAGGAGATATTGGTGACAGGCGCTGTAAGGCAAATACTGCTTCAGCCTACCAAGAAATTCCTCTTGAAAGAAATGTGTCTCTCACCTGAGGGATAATTACCTCCTGTACCTGGAAATGCTTCATTTCAAATTACTGTGGACTTGACTGTTCACATAATTTCACTCTCTGTGCTTATGTGCACATTCCACATGTACTAATCCAGGGATTCAAAGGTGAAAAGTAGGCGAATAGGTAAGCAGTGGCGGCGGTGGGGGGAGAATGGTGGGGCCAGAATGCACAAACTTTTCAAGGCTAACTTGACTGAAGCTGCATAGGCAGACCAAGCAGCTACTCACAGGCAGGAGAAGGGATGGCGGGCACAATTCAAGAGGCAGCTGCTATTCTGTAATCAGCTTTTTGCCAAATTGCAGTCAAATTCCTCGGATGTGACCCAGGCGTGTCCATCCACGTCCATCGCATGTCCTACTTGGCTACCTACATCCCATGCCTCCTGTGGCTGCTCAAGACGGCCACTTGCAGTCCCATAACAACCCAGCGGTGGCCAGTGGCGGCCCCTTCGGTATCGGAGGGACTGATCCCCCTGCCTAGAAATATTGAGGGGGCTGAAGCCCCATATACCCGTTACCCCTGCTTTCTTGTATCTTTTGGTTTAGAAAGGGGTCCTTACTGTCACAGTTGCTTCTCTCATAGGAGATAGATGGTGAAGACTCCACCTGTTCTGATTCTCTCATGTCCCACTCGGCTACCTATGGTGTGTGCCTCCTGCAGCTGTAGGTGACTGTCATTTGCAGCCCCATAACTACAACCTGGCGATGGGGGATAGTGGGGGGGGGGGCGGGCTGAGCCCCCATGGCCAGGATTTAATCCAGCTGGGAATGGATTTAATAATCTTGTGTTTTCCGAGAATGCATGTAGCTGCCCCACCAGTTTGCCTGAGATGGGTGGGAGGAGTTATTAACATTCCAAATTCTCCTTCATCTTTCACTCACTGGCCCATCTGTGTGGTCAAATTACTCAATGTGACCTAGATGTGTTCATCCACACCTGTCGTACGTCCCGCTCAGGTACCTACGCCCGGCGCCAAATGAATTGTTTGGTCCCATAGGCTGCATTAAGATGGGGTGAAAAACTAAGGATTTTGCTCTAGTTTGAGTTGCCAATCATTCTGGTTCCTTCGTCTTGGTTAAAAGTTGTTTATTTGTTTGGAAACCTGTTATGATACCCTGCAGAATGCAAATGGATTAAATCAAATTTCCCCCCTCCCCTCTCCTCTCCTCCATCTTCGCCTCCCCTGCCAGGCGTGGCCATTCATATTTCTCGCATGTCCCTCGTGGCTAACAGGGCCCTTGGCCTCCCACGGCTGCTGGGGACAGTCATTTGTGGCCACAGCAACAGCCTGGTGGTGGGGGATGGCGGTCCCCTCAATACTGGGGGGACTGAGCACCCTTCCTAGAAATATTGAGGGGGCTAAAGCCCTGGGTATCTACGAGGTCTGCCCTGCCTTGTACCTGCAGTCAGTCATTCCGGCCAACTGAGGCAACAAGTCCTCAGTAGAGAATCAGCTCTGCTGGGATCATTAGAATTCTGCAAATAGCAGGGGCATCAGTGCCTTGGTACTTCATCCTCTGTTGGGTTCCTCATCGTCTTTTACAAAGGAAATGGGGCTGCTGCAGTTGGACAGTTGCTTAAGACATGCCTGCAAGGAGGTGTGGGCCAGCTCTGACACAGAGCACTCTGCACCCAAAATGGCAGGAAATGCAATCAAACGTCCGAATCTGAACTACACACAGGCTAACACCAGGCAGGCCCCAGAAGAAGGATCTTTCTTGTATCTTTTTGTTTGCAAGGGGTCCTTGCTGTCATAGGAGCTTCTCTGCTAGGAGAGGTACGGGGTAGGTTTCTTTTCCTGCTTCTGCTTTCCCAACAAATATTTTAAATTGCTAAATTATGGCTTGATTTTTGTATTTTTTGTTAACTGCCTTGATCTTTTCAGAAGAAAAAAAAAAAATCAGTGACCGTTGATGCCAGGAGACCACCGGATCGTGAAAGGCCAACCAGCTCATGCCCAGTATGATAGGCGGACCCGCCAATGTGGCCACGTGAAAGGCGATGACCTCGGAGTGGGTAGACACCCGCATCCTCATGGGAGGCGTTTGATGGGTCACTTCACCTCCCAACAGTTCTCTCCCAGCAATTGTAGTGACTTGCAGCGGAAAATCCAAAGGCCTCAGGTTCAGTTGGTGCTGCTCTGCAAACTCCTTGAAGAAGAAGAGTTGTTTGGATTTGATATCCCGCCTTTCACTCCCCTTCAGGAGTCTCAAAGCGGCTAACAATCTCCTTTCCCTTCCTCCCCCACAACAAACACTCTGTGAGGTGAGTGGGGCTGAGAGACTTCAGAGAGAAGTGTGACTGGCCCAAGGTCACCCAGCAGCTGCATGTGGAGGAGCGGAGACGCGAACCCCGTTCCCCAGATTACGTGACTACCGCTCTTAACCATTACACCACAGTGGCTCTCCAAAAATGACGCCGAAGCTCCGGAATCAACCAAAGCCAACTCCTCCACCGCGTGGCCATTCGGGAGCTCTAAGACCACCTTCAACATTATGCTTGCTTTGGGGTGTCCGAGCCGAGGACTTTCGCTGTTGCTCCCGCCTGGCTGTTGCCTCGGTTCACCACCAGCCAGGCTTCCCCGTTTCCCGAAGTCTGGGGTTCCTCTGCCTCTGCCTGCTGGGTGGCCCCAACCATTCCCTGTGTGCTGGTCCCAGGGGGAGGTTACAGTGAGGCGTGGTCAGAGTCCGGTCCTGGGTTGAGGGTCTGGAGACTGTCCACCCAAGGGCGAAGCGGGGTCCAAAGCGAGGGGCCAGGCAAGGTCGGGAGCTCTGGAAGAACAGGTCTGGGTGCTGGCAGAAACAGGTTTCCAACGACGTTGCTCCCGCAACCTGGCCTTTATCTTCTCTGAGGCCAGGGGCGGTCCCGGCCCACAGGTGACCCGCCTCTCCTGGCCTTAAGGCGAGCACTCCTCCTGAAAGAACCCAGTTCCCTCCGCCTCTCTGCCCTGAGCCTCTGCAGCTCAGGAGAGGCTGGAGGGTTACTGGACCCAGGGGGAGGCTCACCTTCCCCTGACAGGGCTGGGAGAGGCGCACCTGTAGGCAATTGGTCCTCAATCACCTCCGGAGCCAGAGTGGATTCATCTGGTGTCTGCTCCTGAGGATCCGACACAGGTGCAGGCGCTTCAGACTCAAGGCCCTGCCCCGGCTCAGCCGGCCTTGGAGGCGGGGACTCCTGTGCAGGCTGGGATTCCTCCGGTTCAGTCTCTGAATCAGATTCCCAGGCCATCACACCCTGCCAGTTACGACGCTCTGGACACACTCTGGCAAAGTGCCCCGTTTTCTGACAGAAAAAACATCTCTTGGCAGCTTGCCCCTGTTATTTTCATATCTTTTCCCTGAGTAGACCGTGAAACTCTACCTCGCCCTATTCTTATGGGTTGACCAACTCTCCGAACTCGAGGTCAATCGGCTGCCGCTTCAACCAATCAGTGCTACCGAACAGCGCCCCTTGTGGCGGCCACGCAGGTACTGCAGGCAAAGGCGCGCTTCCCTATACTTTGACAGCTCTCAAATACAAAGTTTCCGAGTTCAATTGACTGTGACTGATCTAATCAAAATGTTGCAACCAGCTTCCGGAAAAGCGAAAGCGCTTTGATCTTCTAGGACAGTTTTCTTCATAAATTCACTATAAATCAGCCGTACATCGGATCTTCACCGGACCACTTTTATTCTGCTTCATATCACAAGGACTATCAAAGGGGGGTGGCCATAATCCCTCAAGCAAGGAGGCACGTACACTACAGCCCTTCCCAGTTGGCATGGCAACCTTGATAGTCATCTTGATGGGCTCAGACAGAAGACTATCAAGAACACAACGAACTGCATACACTAGTGGATTCAACACGGACTATGACAAAGGGACAGTGATCGGATTCCCCTCAGGGGGCAGGAAACTGCGCCTATCCTTTTGTCTTCTGGAAATGACTCATGGGGAGGGGGGAAAGGGGCTCTGGCCAGGTGTCATGGTACTCAGATTACCTGAGCAACCCCTCCCCTGACTCCTCCTGTTTTTAATGTAGTCATGATGTAGTTACGATGTATTTCTAGGGGTGTAACTCAGGGGATTAGAAGCTAATAAAAGTTGGGGTCTTCTTTTGTTCTGGGCTTCCATCTTGCTTCACCTCGTGGGCGGTGGGAGTCCTGTCGCGACAGTCTTTCTTCAATAAAGACCGAGCCTACAGGCTGCTGATTTGCTCCAAATTGCTTTGGTTGGTGTCTTGATTTCTGCCCAAGGGAGCCCTCGGATTCTCCGGTAACAAGAGCAAAAGTAAAAATATTTTAAATAAATACATAAAGATATTCAAGGAGCCCATTGCTGTATACAGTGCTAATGTTACCATGGATTAAACTAGGGGTTTTTTTTTATTTGTTTAAAAACATTGTATGATTTATTCTTTGTACCCCGCCCATCTGGCTGGGTTTCTCCAGCCACTCTGGGTGGCTTCTAAGCAGCCCATGGGGGTCGTTTAACCGGCCCCCGAGCCACCCTTGAACTGAACTGCCCGCTTCGCGAGTCCCCACAAGCTCAGGCTACCTTTTGGGGTGGCCAGGATGACATAATAGCAGCACGGGACATTTCAGCTGACAGCTAGAGTGGGCATAAGACAAACAGACTGCTGCGTTGATATTTGACAAGGTGACCACAGCTGTGCTTATCTCCATTTCCATTCTTTGGCCACATAGAATGGTGTCGGCTTCTTTTGTTTCTGAGATACATGGTACAAGTGGTGAGGCAACACATGCCATGGTCACATTACTTTGTATCAGTCTGAGCATCCGTTTCTTTGGCCTTGACTGTCATTGTCAGCTGAAACCACAGTAACAGGCTTTCCTGGGCTGTGTCCTCATGCTACACCCCAACCCCCAATGGTCTGCTGAGTCTATCTTGAGCCATCATGAAATCAGGCTCTGGTCACTTGATCAGATTATCAGGACACAAACATGGAAAATTCTCTCTTCAAATGACTAATCTCTTCACCACATATTTATGTATTTGAGGGGGAAACATTGTAGCTCAGTGGCATGCAGAAGGTCCCAGGTCCCTTCCCTGGCATCTCTGATTAAATAAGAACTAGGGAAGAATTGTCACTCCCTGAGACCCCATCAGGGCTATGCGGACAGATATTCTGTTGTTGTTGTTTTTTAAATCATGGTTTTTATTGAGTTTTCCATATTTCATTTCATTTTATAATACATATCCCAAGCTTATATTACTGCTCCAAGCGAGCATCGACTTCCTTCCATCATTCTTTCTGACTTTCCTATTAGTTTAACATATTTGTCACATTTCTATAATCACTTCTTTACCATATATAATCATTTAACAATCACCCTTTCATTTGTAAATTAGCTCCTTCTTTCCACATTACAAAACATTTCACATTAATGTTACAAACGTTTTTAGGTGTTTACAACTTTCTTTCAAATAATTTATAAATTTGCTCCAGTCCCTTTGAAATCTTTCAGCGGGTCGGTTCCTAATTTTCTCCGTCAACTTTGCCAGTTCCACGTACTCTACCATCTTTATCTGCCAGTCGTCTAGAGTGGGGAGCTCTTGCTGTTTCCATTTTTGGGCCAGAAGGATTCTTGCCGCCGTTGTGGAGTACATGAATAGGTTAACATCTTTTTGGTGGATTTCCTCGTCAATTAATCCTAATACAAATACTTCTGGCTTTTTACTATTTATAATGAATTTTAAAAGGTATTGACCTTTTTAAATTCATTATAAATAGTATCCCAGAAGATTTTAACTTTGGTACAAGTCCACCACATATGTAGGAAATTCCCTTCTTCTTCCCTACATTTCCAACATAATTTATCTTGGCTTCTATACATTTTGGCTAATTTACTTGGTGTGATGTACCAACGGTACATCATTTTCATTCAGTTTTCTTTAAGTGCCACACATGCCGTAAATTTGATTGTTTTATTCCACATTACCTGCCACCTCTCAAAATCAATATTATGCCCCAGATCCTGTGCCCATCTTATCATCACACTCTTTACCTCCTCATCCTTTGTTTTGCACTCTAGTAGTACCTTATACATTTTTGATATCATTTTCTTATTACTACCCAGCAGTTCTGTCTTAATCTCTGATTGGATGTTACTAAAACCATTGCTTTTATTGTCTTTCTTAAAGATATCTTGTAATTGGTGGTATTGTAACCAATCGGTTAATTATCCTCTCAATTCTTTGAATGATTTTAACTTTACTTTACCATCCCCCTCCAGTAACATGTCATAGACCAAATGGAGCAAACAGCACGCAGACCTAGTGGTGGGAGGAAAAAATCCTTAAATAAGAGACACGGGGGAATGATTAATGGACTTCAATGTCTGTACACTAATGCGCAAAGCATGGGAAATAAACAAGATGAGCTTGAGCTCTTGGTACAGCAAACTAAATATGACATAATAGGCATCACTGAAACCTGGTGGGATAAGTCCCACAATTGGAATGTAATAATGGGGGGATACAATCTATTTCAGAGAAACAGACCAGACAAGAAAGGAGGAGGAGTGGCGTTATATGTCAGGGATGTGTATACCTGTGAAGAGATCCAAGATTTAGAACCTCAAAGCCAAAGTGAGAGCATTTGGGTCAAAATTAAGGGAGAGAAGAATAACAGAGACCTCATTAAGATTAAAAAAGGATGTGTACAAAAAATGGAAAAGGGGGGGAAACCACCAAAGAGGAATTCAAGCAAATAGCCAGCACGTGTAGACACAAAGTCAGAAAAGCTAAAGCACAGAATGAACTCAGGCTTGCTAGAGAGGTTAAAAGCAACAAAAAAGGCTTTTATGGGTATGTTTGTAGCAAAAGGAAGAACAAAGAAACAGTGGGGTCACTCAGAGGAGAAGATGGTGAAATGCAAACAGGGGACACAGAAAGGGCTGAACTCCTCAATGCCTTCTTTGCCTCAGTCTTCTCCAATAAAGAAAACAATGCCCGACCTGAAGAATTTGGAGCAAATGATTCAGCAAAGGAAACACAGCCCAGAATAACTAAGGAGATAGTACAAGAATACTTGGCTAGTTTAGATGTATTCAAGTCTCCAGGGCCAGATGAACTGCATCCAAGAGTATTAAAAGAACTGGCAGATGTGATCTCAGAACCACTGGCAGTCATCTTTGAGAATTCCTGGAGAACAGGCGAAGTCCCGGCAGACTGGAGGAGGGAAAATGTTGTCCCTATTTTCAAAAAGGGGAAAAGAGAGGACCCAAATAATTACCGCCCAGTCAGTCTGACATCAATACCAGGGAAGATTCTGGAGCAGATCATTAAGCAAACAGTCTATGAGCACCTAGAAAGGAATGCTGTGATCACCAATAGTCAGCATGGATTTCTCAAAAATAAGTCATGTCAGACTAACCTGATCTCGTTTTTTGACAGAATTACAAGCCTGGTAGATGAAGGGAACGCAGTGGATGTAGCCTACCTTGATTTCAGCAAGGCATTTGACAAGGTGCCCCATGATATTCTTGTAAAGAAGCTGGTAAAATGCGGTCTTGACTATGCTACCACTCAGTGGATTTGTAACTGGCTGACTGACCGAACCCAAAGGGTGCTCATCAATGGTTCCTCTTCATCCTGGAGAAGAGTGACTAGTGGGGTGCCACAGGGTTCTGTCTTGGGCCCGGTCTTATTCAACATCTTTATCAACAACTTGGATGATGGACTCAAGGGCATCCTGATCAAATTTGCAGATGACACCAAACTGGGAGGGGTGGCTAACACCCCAGAGGACAGGATCACACTTCAAAACGACCTTGACAGATTAGAGAACTGGGCAAAAACAAACAAGATGAATTTTAACAGGGAGAAATGTAAAGTATTGTACTTGGGCAAAAAAAATGAGAGGCACAAATACAAGATGGGGGACACCTGGCTTGAGAGCAGTACATGTGAAAAGGATCTAGGAGTCTTGGTTGACCACAAACTTGACATGAGCCAACAGTGTGACGCGGCAGCTAAAAAAGCCAATGCAATTCTGGGCTGCATCAATAGGAGTATAGCATCTAGATCAAGGGAAGTAATAGTGCTACTGTATTCTGCTCTGGTCAGACCTCACGGAGTTTTACGTTCTAAGAGATTTTTATGTCTAGTCCATACCTCATACAAGGATTTTCTAATGATGTGGTGCAGAAACCCTCTGTGAACTTTTGTCTTTCCATACCACAGGTAGGCGTGCCACCCGTATCTATTATCGAATCCCTCTAAATCTAGTACCTCCTCATTGTCTCATGCTATCCAATCACGCAACCAACAAAAACAAGATGCTTCATAATAAATTTTTAGATCTGGCTGGGAGAATCCACCTCTTTCTTTTGCATCAGTCAGGATTTTATATTTGATCCTAGGTTTCTTTCCCAGCCAGATATATTTAGAAATAAGTTTTCGTCAGATGTCAAATTGTTTCGTTCCACATATAATAGGAATGGTCTGGAATAAGATTAACAGTTTCGGAAGCATGTCCATCAACGATAATTTCATTCTGGTCCAAATTTCCAGGTCTTGTTTAATCTCTGTCCACACCTTTTCGTAATTATCTTTATATAAGTTGATGTTTTTTGTCATTAGCCATACCCCCAAGTATTTTACTTTTTTTTGCAATTGTTAGTCCTGTTTTCATTTGTAACTCTTCTATTTCTTTACTATCCATGTTTTCTGTTAGTAGTTTTGTTTTGCTCTTATTAAATTTAAATCCAGCAAGATGACAATATTCTTCTATTTTTTCCATTGCCTCAATTGAACTATTTATTAGTTGTTCCAACGTCAACACTACATCATCTGCAAAAGCTTTATATTTGTATTCTTTTAAACCAATTTCTATACCTTTTACTCTTTTTGTTTCAGTTATTTTTTTCAGCAGAACATCTAGTGTTGTTATGAATAATAATGGCAATAGCAGGCAGCCCTGCCTTGTCCCCTTCGTTATCTCAATTCTTTCCGTTAAAGTATTGTTAATTATTAATCTAGCGAATTGTTCGGAATAGATAGATTTAATTCCATTCAGATATTCTGAGCGAGTATCGAGGCAGCTTCTTATGTATTTTGTAACTTGATGCAAGAACCTTCCCTCTCAGTCTCAGTCACCTCACTGCTATGTTAGGAAAGTGATACTGGCCTACCTTGGAAGACTGTTGTAAGAAAAAAGTAGGTTTTTTAAATTGTACCCATGGTTTTTCAGAACCTATGGCTTGTCTAACTGATGCACTTACCTGAACTCACCTTTTACATGCCTTCTGAGGACATCAATTTTTCTTTTTCTTCCATGCTGCCCCCAGCAAAGGAAATTTTTGTGTTTCATTTGTGTTCCTTTGCATACTTCTGTATCTGTATTTTATTTTGTTGTACTTAGCTTTGGGGAAAAACCCTTAATAGACAAATATACAATGTTTAAATTGTTATATTGAACCAAAAACAGAGGTGCCACACTACTGGCAATTGCAAGTTTGAGAACACTGCTGGAAATTAGCATGTTGAATCCTAAGATCATCTGTCCAGTGGTTGTTGCTTCTGCTCGGATGAATTGGATAAAATGATTCTAGAGTAATTAAATGTTGACCTACATATCCATTTTTCATTTTCATATACAGTGGTACCTCGGGTTAAGAACTTAATTCATTCCGGAGGTCCATTCTTAACCGGAAACTGTTCTTAACCTGAGGCACCACTTTAGCTAAAGGGGCCTCCCACTGCCGCCGTGCAATTTCTGTTCTCATCCTGAAGCAAAGTTCTTAACCCGAGGTACTACTTCCGGGTTAACAGAGTCTGTAACCTGAAGCGTATGTAACCCGAGGTACCACTGTATAGTTATTGTGTTCTATATAATTTTAAGTATAATTCCCCATACAAGTGAATAGTAAAAGAACTCATACAAGTAATGCTGACACAACCCCTCACACACACTACCATATTTTTTGCTCTATAAGACGCACCAGACCATAAAACGCACCTAGTTTTTGGAGGAGGAAACAAGAAAAAAAATATTCTGAATCCCAGAAGCCAGGACAGCAAGCGAGATCGCAGTGATCCCGCTTGCTGTCCTGGCTTCTGGGATAGCCACACGCAGCCCCCGGCAGCGGGATGAAGGCTTCTGTTGCCCGGGAGAACTTGTGCATGGCTAAGGCTCCCCCAAGACCTGTGCTCCCTTTAAAGAGCCTGTGAAGCGCTCTTTCCCTGGGGAAAAGCCAAGAGCCGCACACAAGCTCCACACGGCTAATAAAAGGGAGCACTGAGCAGAGCCTCCCGCCTGCATTCGCTCCATAAGACGCACACACATTTCCCCTTACTTTTTAGGAAGGGAAAAGTGTGTCTTATAGAGCGAAAAATGCGGTAAGTAGAATAAGAGAAGCATAACCACCCGACCCCACCCCTCTCCCTCTTTTGTCTTTTTCTTCTTCTTCTTCTTCCTAATTGTTTAAACCAGTTCATAAACCAAGAACTTATACACTGATCACTAATAATGAAACATATGTTGCAGATATTTTTCCACAATTATTATGCTATTTTTGTGACATACTAATGACATGAGAAAACTTGTATAATGTTATTCTTGTTTATATAAGCCAATAACACACACACACACACACACACACACACACACACACACAATTTTAGTTCTCATTTCCCCTAATTTCTTTCCAAGCAATTTCCCCCAAAATAACACATTTCTGTTTGTTATTGCCACAAATATATGTATTTTTGATGCACACTTTTCCCTAACGTATGTGTCACGGGAAATGGGGTTGCTTGTGTGTAAATCTCCAGCCGTTCCAAACTGCTTAGGTGTGGTTGTGTCTTTTTCTGACTGAGCAGCCCTTTGCGCTGCTGCTCAGTCGCTAGCAGAATCCGTGAGTGAGTGTCTCCTAAATTTCCTCCAGCATAAGAATTCCTTAACGGACAACCTTCGCCTCGCCTCTCTGCGCGGAAGCCTTCTGCGCAGAGTGGGCGTGCCGAGTGGTGGTCCTCCACCCTCCTCACTGACTTCACTGGAAGAGTCTCGGAGCCTCGCCTCCGAGCTGCTCTCTGCCTCTCCCTTCTTCCTGGTGTCACCTGAACTTCCTTCCCCAGATGACGTTCTCTCTCTTCCCTTACTCTTCCCCTCTCCTGCAGAGTCCGGGAGCCTCGCCTCTCCCCTCTGCTCCGATGTCAGTTCCCTGACATCCACCTCCCTCCCAGGGCCCTCCAACCCCCCCCCCCCGTCCTTTCCTCGGACGGTGATGCAGGAAACCCCCGGAAGGAACTCTCCCCTCCATCTGATGATTCAAACACCCCTCTCCATTTGCTGCTGTCTCTTCTCTCTCCCCTATCTCCCCAGTCGGATTCTTCTTCGGACAATTCCCCTTCCTCCTCTTCGGAGGCGGGAAAACCCTCAAACTCTTCCTCTTCATCGGTGGTGCCAAATTGCTCCCCCCAGAACCTCTCTGGTGGTTTGGGCTTTCCCGGATACCTGCTATGAAACTCCTCCTGCAGATACTCATCCCTAATCTCTTCTGCTGGGACCCATGCGTTTTCCGCTTCTGGCTCCCCCTCCCACGCCACCAAATATTCCACTCGTCCCCCTCTCCACCTGGAATCAAGAATTTCAGCTGCATGGCCACTGAATTCCCTTTCCTCCATCTGTGGATGCAAGGGTGTTTCACTTTGCTGACCCAGAAATTCCCTCCCCTCCCTGAACGGTGAGAGTAAGGACCTGTGGAACATGGGGTGCAGTTTCATGTGAGATGGCAATTTGAGCCTAAAGGCCACTGGATTAACTTGCTGCGCTACTTCGAACGGTCCCAGTTTCTTTGGCCTTAGCTTCTTGCACCCTCCTTTGAACGGCAACCCTTTGGTAGACAACCACACCTGGTCCCCCACTCTTATGGTTTCTCCCTCTCTGCGGTGCTTGTCTGCCTGCCTCTTGTACTCTTCCTTGGCCCTTTCCAGGTTTAACTTAAGCTGTTGGTGTAAAGCCTCCATTTCTTCCACAAATTTTTCAGCTGCGGGAACACTCCAACTTCCCTCCCCTTCCCCGGGGAAAGCCCTGGGGTGACACCCGTAATTCGCCATAAACGGACTCATCCCTGTGGACACATGTTCTGCGTTATTGTATGCAAACTCAGCCAGCGCTAATTTGTCCACCCAATCCTTCTCCCTCTCGCTGACGTAGCAGCGTAGATATTGTTGAAGTATGCTGTTAGCTCTCTCTGCTTGTCCATTGGTTTCTGGATGTCTGGCCGTTGAGAACCCAACCTCGACGTCCAGCAGACTCATGAGCTTCCTCCAGAATCTGGACGTGAATTGCCGGCCTCTGTCGGATAAAATCCTCAAGGGGGCGCCATGCAACCTGAAAACATGCTCTACAAACAGCTTTGCTGTTTCTTCTGCAGTCACCGCATGCGAGCACGCAATAAAATGGCACATTTTGGTCATCAAGTCAACTACCACCATTACTGCCGTTTCCCCCCTGGCTTTGGGTAAGTCCGTCATAAAGTCAATTGATACCACCTCCCATGGCCTCTCTGGTGTGGGTAAGGGTTCCAGTAACCCTGCAGGTGCTGTCCTCTCCCCCTTCGCTCTCTGGCAGCACTGGCACCCACGTACATACTCCTTCACATCTTCCCTCACCCGTGGCCACCAAAACTGCCTGGTGACCAGTAGCATTGTCTTATGTTGTCCAAAATGTCCTGCCGTGGGGTTGTCATGCAGTTGTTTGAGTATTCTGCTCCTCAAATCCCCCTCAGGTATGTACAATGCACCCTTATAGTACAGTGCCCCATCCTTTACTTCGAACCCCCCCCCTGAGTTTCCCCAGTGATACCAATTTCTCGGATTTTGGTTTGTGCATATTGATCATCCCTCGTCAACCCGGCCAGCTCTTGCCTCCCGACGAACACTCCCCCCCACACCCATCTGCCCTCGGGAATGACATGACGTGCTTCTGGCCCTCCCTCCCCTTCTGCGTATTCGGGCTTGCGGGAGAGGGCGTCTGCTCTGACATTTTCCTTCCCAGGCACGTACCTAATCTCAAAATTAAACTTGGAAAACTCCTGTGCCCACCGCACCTGTCGTTGGTTCAGCACTCTCGCCGTTCTCCAATATTCCAGGTTCTTGTGGTCAGTACACACCTGGACTTTGTGCTGTGCGCCTATGAGAAAATGTCTCCATCGTCGAAAGGCCTCGTGAATTGCCAGCAGTTCCCGATCGTACACTGTATAGTTTTGCTCTGACTTGTTCAGCTTCCTGGAAAAGAGGGCACACGGCTTCCACTGTTCCCCATTTTCCTGCTGGAGCAATATGCCCCCCACAGCTCTGTCTGGCGCGTCCGTCTCTAGCCTCATCGGCTTCCGCAGATCCACATGTAGGAGCTGCTCTTCCGACGCGAAAGCCCTCTTAAGCTTTTCAAAGGAACGCTGGGCCTCTTCTGTCCATTCGAACTTCTTCTTACTGCTGAGACAATCCGTTATGGGTGCCGTTAGATGGGCGAAGTTCTTGATGAACTTCCTGTAGAAATTTGCAAACCCCAAGAACCTCTGCACGTCCTTCCTGTTCTTGGGAGGCTTCCATTCTAGCACGGCCTGCACCTTCCCCGGGTCCATGGCCAAGCCCTTGTCTGACAACCGATAGCCAAGGAACTCCACCTCTCGAGCGTGGAATTGGCACTTCTCCAATTTGACCCACAGCTGGTGCTCCTGCAGTCTCTTCAGCACTTCCCTGACGTCTTTTACATGCTGCTCCTCGTTCTCTGAGTAGATTAGGACGTCGTCCAGGAAGGCTACACAATTCTTGTACAGCAGGGACCCCAGCACGTGGTGCATGAAAGCTTGAAAGGTGCTCGATCCCGATTGTAATCCGAAGGGCATAACTAAGTACTCAAAGGCTCCCAGAGGGGTGAACATGGTGGTTTTCCATTCATCCCCCTCCCTCATCCTTATCAAGTTGTACGCCCCCCGAAGGTCCAGCTTGGTAAAAATCTTCCCCTTCCTTACCCTGGCCAAAATGTCATCAATTCTGGGCATTGGGAAGGTCACTGGTTCCAACACCCTGTTCAATCCACGGTAGTCCACTACGAGCCTGGGCTCATGGGAGTCTCGCTTGTCCACAAAGAACACTGGACTACCCCCCACCGCCCTCGATTCCCTTATGAACCCTCGCTTCAGGTTCTTGTCAATAAACTTCTGCAATTCCTGCATCTCCCTATCTGACATGGCGTACAGCTTGCCCACTGGCAGCTGAGCGTCTGGGAGCAAGTTGATCTGGCAGTCAAAGGGCCTGTGGGGGGGGGGTAGCCGATCCGCCTCCTTCTCGCTGAAGACTTCTTCCAAGTCCGCATACTGAGGTGGTATCTTCCCTTTTTCCCCTACTGCCATCCCTGCCACCCTGGCTACTGCCATCCTCAGGCCTTCACTTCCGTGGCAATGCTCTACGCAGTGAGCTGACCCAAAGGTGACTGTCCGCTGGTGCCACCCTACTACTGGGTCGTGCAGTGCCAGCCAACTCATTCCCAGTATGATAGGTGGTCCTGCTAAGGTGGCTACGTGAAAGACAATTGTCTCAGTGTGTCTGGAAACTGTCATTTTCATGGGCGGGGTCTGGTGGGTCACTTCCCCTCCCAAAAGTTCTCTCCCATCTATCGTGGTTACTTGCAGGGGATGTTCTAGAGGCACCACCTGTAGCTGGTGTTCTAGCGCAAAATCCTTGCTAAAGAAGTTGCAAGAGCTGCCTGAATCCAGCAGCGCCTTCACTTTGATGGGGTGTCCGTTTGGGAGTTCTAGCACCACCTCTATTGCGATGGCTGCTCGGGGGGGGGGTCTGGTTTGGGCACTACTACTGGTTGCTCGCCTGGCTGCTGTGCCCTCCTTCCTGCAGCCAAGCACGGCCGTTTCCCGGCGCCTCTTTTTTCCCCTCCTCACTCCCCACTGCCCCCACCATTCCTTGCCACGCCTTCTTCTGAGGGCATACTCTGGCAAAATGTCCCGGCTGCTGGCATAGGAAACACCTCTTACTGGTTTTCCCCTCCTTCTTACGCACCTCGCTGGAGTTTGAAAACCCGCGCACGCTCGCTTCTCCAATCTCCATTGGCTCCTCGGGTGGCACAGTAGACGCTGGCATGTCTGGAATGCGGTTGTCATGCCAACACTCTGCTCTCCCTTCCCGCCTTTCCAGAGCGCGCGTCTCTTGTCGGACTCCTACAGCGAGCGCCAACTTGGTCAGCTGGTCCATCGATTCCGGGCGGGGTGAGCGGGAAAGTTCGTCTCTCACCCAAGAGGATAAGCCCTCCTCAAATAACATTTGTACTGGTTGAGAACTCAGATCCCACCCAAGTTTATGGATCAGCATAGCAAATCTCGACCAGTACTCTCTCACTGACTGGTTTCCTTGTTTGCACCCCATCAGTTCTTTACGAGTCACACTCTCTTCAACATCGCTCGCGAACATGTGATCCATCACGCTAAAAAACTTTCTCAGGTCCTTCAAAGCCGCGTTCTCCGCCGCCATTAAGGGTCGGACCCAATCTCTGGCCCTCCCCTGCAGGTGCCCCACCACGAAAGCGACTCTTCCCCCATCGTCGGCAAAGTCATCGTGCTGCAGATCCAGCGCATACTGCACTTCAGTCTTAAAAGCGTTATAATCTCTGGGGTTGCCCCCAAAAGTCCGCACAAGTCCCCGTACCTTTCTTGCGATGGGGGTAATCTTCCCCTGGGCGTCATGTGTCCTCCTTTCATCCAGCCGCGCCGCTAGTAGAGCCAGTTGCTGCTCCAAGTCTCGGTTTCTCTCCTCCAGACTCTGTCCGCCTTTGGCCCCCTCTCCTGCGCCGGCTCCTCCGGTTTGACTCATGACTGTACCCCGGTCCTCTTGCACACAAGCAACGTAAAGGACTCACGGATTGCTGTCACGGGAAATGGGGTTGCTTGTGTGTAAATCTCCAGCCGTTCCAAACCGCTTAGGTGTGGTTGTGTCTTTCCCTGACTGAGCAGCCCTTTGCGCTGCTGCTCAGTCGCTAGCAGAATCCGTGAGTGGGTGTCTCCTAAATTTCCTCCAGCATAAGAATTACTTTGATCTGAAGCCTTTGAAGAGGAATTTAAAAGTTTCAATTTCGTGCATGACCTGAACTGTCGCTATAGGTACTAAGGGATTTAAACTTTTTTTTCTGCTTTGCTTTGAACTTAGTTTTTCCTCTCCCTGTGGATTTACAAAATTATTTAAAGAAACCCAGGTACTTGACTGCCAAACTATTAGAGCTGTCAGTTTGCGGACTTGATTTTTGCTACTCTGAACTGTTACTTTTGAGTGTTACTGGACTAGCTACTTTGAAACACTATTATCTGGCACTTTTCCTGAAACTTTGTTTAAATAAGGACTCACTCTGCTGGCTATAAAGAAGAGCGGAAGGTCTTTCTTGAAATTTATGAGTGGTTGGATACTGTTGGATTTTGGCAAAACTTTTTTAAGCTTTTAAGCTTTGGAACAACTATTGGAAAAATTTCCTTTGTTCTCCTCAAGATTTGTTTGAACTCCCCCTGGTGGATTTTGGATTTACAACTGGTTGGGACTTGTTTTTTCTCTTCTTTCTTCCTTTAACTTGTTTACTCTCTGGGCTTGTGGATTCCCATGGGAGCATACTAAATCTGACCTTGGTACGCAGACAGGAGTGGAATGAGTGGCACTGGGAAAACAAGATCGGCCAAAGCTAAAGCTAAACAATTAACTCAATCAACATTAACTTCCCAGTTGCGCAGATCATCTGTTCCTACTGTTTTGGGAACACAAGAATTAGAAACTGAGCTGACTTTATCAGAAGGCATGGCAGCTGGAGGAAACGAATCAGTACTAGACAAAATCTTGGAGAAGTTGGAAACATTGGACAAAAAAGTAGATGTACAATCGGCAAAGATTGACCAAAATACTGCCAGCCTAAATAAATTAACTGAACAAGTGACCTTACATGCACAATCAATTGGGAAGCTTTTTGAAGCTACTACAGAGAATCGTAAAGCTACCACAGAGAATCGTAAATTGGCTGAGGAAGTTAACCAGAAAGTGGAAGCAGTGAAGGAGGAGGTTAAACCACTGACTAAACAGATTGGTGAACATCAGGCCTACCTGTCTATGATTGAATTACACAGTCGGGAAAATAATCTGAGGCTGAGATCAATTTTAGAACTGGAACAAGGGAATTTAACGGAATATTTGACAAAAGAACTTTCCAAGTTTTGGAACTTGGAGGAAGACAAGGACTTTAAAATCGTTAGTGCCTTCAGACTTGGAAGAGTAGCAAGGAAGGACAGACCCAGAGACTGTTTGATTACTTTGAGATCTAAGGAAGAGAAGGATAAAATACTAAGCTTACATTACGAAAAATCACTTGTAATCCAGGGAAGGAGAGCGGAAATTTACAAAGATATCCCTAAACAACTTTTGGATCTAAGAACCACCTATACAGAACTAACCAAACTGTTGAGAAGTAACTCAATCCTTTTCAGGTGGGAATTTCCTCAAGGATTATCTTTCACATTCAGAGGGAAGAAGGTGAAAATTAAAACACCCGAGGATAAAGATAAGTTCCTGCATGATTACGGAGAAGACCTTCAGAAAGTGATTACAGGGCCTGAGGCTTGGTCACCGCCACCGCCTGCACCTACACCTTTGGGATCTGAGGAACAGAAGAAAGAAACACCACCCTCTACAGAATAACAGACTCGCCCAGGATGTCTCTGCAACTTCTTAGCTGGAACATTAATGGTGGAAATTCCCCGGAAAAAAGGAGAAGGATATTCCATATATTAAAGAAAGAACAATTGGACATTATTTGCCTACAGGAAACACATGTGACTAGGCTCCACAGAAAAGTGTTAATTAACAAAAGATTAGGCCAAGAATTTATTTCATCAGACCGAGTCAAAAAGAGAGGAGTGGTGATTTATGCAAAGGAGAGCCTATCACCAAAATTCCTTTTTAAAGATGAACAAGGAAGAATTTTGGCAAATTCAAACCCAGGGTGAAAAGTTCTTGATACTGGGAATCTATGCACCGAACGAAGGGAAATCAGAATTTTATAAGAAGCTGCATGAGACAATGCTGGACTATCTGGACTATAATAACATCATTATGATGGGAGATATGAATGGGGTGGTGTCTACAAATATGGATAAGTCACATGGCCAAAGCTTGACAAAAGATGGCAGACTACCTAAAACTTTTTTTGAACTGACTGACAATATGGACTTGATTGATATCTGGAGGACAAAAAAAACCCCTAGGAAGAGAACGAACATTCTTTTCTGAAGCCCAACTGACATGGACAAGAATCGACCAAATCTGGATAACTAGAGGTCTGGCACCCAAGATCAGAAAAGTGGAAATCTGCCCAAAGACTTGCTCCGACCATAACGCAGTAAAGATGGATATGAGACTAACTACAACCGGCTCCTTTAGATGGAAGATGAATGACACCCTGCTCAGAGATCAGGAGATTATCAAAAAGGCCCAAAAAGCTTTGAAGGGCTATTTTGAAATAAATTTGAACACCACGGTGGAAAAAAGAGTAATCTGGGACGCAAGTAAAGCTGTAATGAGGGGGTTTCTGATACAACAGAACACCATAAAGAAAAGAGCACAGAACGAGAAAAAGGAAAAGATTTTGGAGAAAATTAGGGAATGCGAGAAAAAGTTAAGATCGAAACCGAAGTCAAAGGAGATTCTGAGAGAAACTAAACTCTACCAAGTACAATACTCTAAATTGATAAATCAGGAAGTGGAGTGGAAAATCAAGTTAATGAAACAAAGATCATTTGAATCGGCAAATAAATGTGGAAAGCTGTTAGCATGGCAGCTGAAAAAGAGACAAAAACTAAATACGGTTACCAACTTAGAGATTGAAGGGAAAAACATTCAGAATCCTGTGGAGACTAGAAAGTGCTTCCAGAGATACTTTAAACAACTTTACACTCAAGCTTTTTGTTCAGAATATATCGCACCCATACCATTCTCAAATCCTTGGCCTACCCCCATCCCATGAAGATTCTTTTTCATAAAACTCCAAGAGATATTGTCAAAGGCTTTCTCCGCGTCCACAAAAATCAGAACTGCTTTAGTGTTTATATTCACCTCTAGTAGTTCCAAAATGTCTATTATGTTCCTCACATTGTCTGATAAATGCCTTTTAGGGAGAAAGCCTGCTTGGTCCTTATGAATTTTCTCCATCAACACTCTTTTCAATCTTTTTGCCAAAATGTCTGCAAAAATTTTGTAATCCACATTAAGTAATGATATTGGGCGGTAGTTCTTAAGTTGAGTCTTTTCAGTCTCTGTCTTTGGTATGAGTGTAATATACGCTTCTTTCCACGATTCTGGCGCCCTTTTCCCCTCTAAAATCTCATTACAGACTTCCTTTAGCGGTTGCACCAACCACTCCTTCAAAGCTTTGTAGTATCTGGAAGTCAGTCCATCTGGTCCTGGAGATTTGCCCAATTGCATGTTCTGAATGGCACCCTCTATCTCTTGTTCTGTTATTCTCTGATTTAGATCCACCTTACTTTGATGAGAGATTTTTTGTAATCCATATTTTTTAAGGAATTCATCTATGTCCTCTTCATTCTGTGATCCTTGTGAATATAACTTTTTAAAATAACTCAGGAAACAATTTCTAATCTCGTTGGGTTTGGATATATTCTTTCCATCCACTTCTAGATTTGTAACTGTATTTAGTTTCTGTCTCTTCTTCAATTGCCAGGCGAGAAGTTTACCACATTTATCTGCCGATTCAAATGTCTTTTGTCTCATTTGCTTTATCTTCCACTCAATCTCTTGATTCATCAATTCCATATATTGTGTTTGATATAGCTTGATCTCTCTCAAAATCTCCTGGGACTTTGTGTCAGGGAACTGCCATCGGAGGGACAGGTGGTGGAGGGGCTCAGGGAGGAAGGAAGAGACTCAACAGCTGAAGCAGGAACCAGCAGGGGGAGGAGTGGTTCTCTGAGGGAATGCGAGCAGGAGGGAGGGCTCAGAGACGCTTCCAGCGAGAACAGTGGGGAGGTATCCGAGGCTCCCATAGGGAGACCCACGCCTCGCCGGAAACTGTCACGCCGTGAGTCCAGAAGGCGGGTTTCCGTTAAGGAGCTCTTATGCTGGAGACGATTCCGAAAGCAACCACTGTCGGAATCTATGAGTGACTAGGGCAGACATGTTTGAGGAGCTCTGTCACACACAGAGGTTTGTGGAGTGGCACAAACTCTGAGGGAGCACGATTTTACGCACAAGCAGCTAATCATCCCATCACAGCATTCCGACAGTCTCTGTACGCTGCCTGTGCAGGAGAAGGCATCATGAGCGACCCAGCCGGAGCCAGAGAGGCAGGAGTTGGAGCGGGTCCAAGCTTGGAAGATAGGTACCGAGCGTTGGAAATCCAATTGGCGCTGCAGACGGCTAGGCTTGAGGAGAGAAGGGCTCAGGATGCAGACAAGAAGGGGAGAGCCACCCAGTTCCCCAGAAAGGTACCAGGATTGGTGCAGAAGTTTGGGGGGGACCCCAAGGACTACCATGCCTTTAGGACAGAGATGCAATATGCCCTTAATGTGCAGTTTGATGAGTTCCCTGATGAGGAATCGCGAGTTGCGTTCGTGATTGGGCATCTTGAGAAGGGGGCGAGGGACTGGGTTAGACCCCTGATGGCAACGCACAATGACGTCCTAAAGGACACTATGAAGTTCTTTCGTGCAATGGATATCATGTTTTCCAGCGATATTGAGGAAGGGGTGGTGCGCAGACAGCTAATGGCTTGCAAGCAGGGAAGCCGATCTGTCCGTGAGTACTGGACTGAGTTTACCATGCTGGTTCACAGATTGGGGTGGGATTTGTCGGCGGCACCCATTCAGATGCTATTTGAAGAAGGTCTTTCTTCGGCTGTGAAAGACGAACTGTCCCGGAGCCCCAGGGCGGTGTCTATGGATCAGCTGACCAAATCTGCGCTGACCATAGGAGCGCGCCAGGAGGCAAGAGCCTTGGAGAGGCGGGAAGGTAAAGGGGAACGTTGGAAGGAGTTCCGCATTCCAGACATTCCTGAGCCAGCTTTCCCGCCGGCAGAGCCGATGGAAATCGGAACAGCGCGCGCGCGCGCAGTTTCAAAGCCCAGCGAAGGGGGTAGGAAGGAGGGAAAAGGCGCCCGGAAATGCTATCTCTGCCAACAGCCAGGTCACTTTGCCAGAGTCTGCCCCCAGAGGAAGGAATGGCAAGGAATGGTGGGAGCTGTTGAGGGAGGAGTGGAAGAGATATCGGAGCAAGTAAAAGCCAACGCCTGGTTGCCACCGTCGGGGCACAGCAGCCAGGCCAAAGAGCAGTGAAAGTGCCCACGCCAGAATCTCCCAAACCTGCCCTAGTGATAGAGGTGTCACTAGAGTTGCAAAACGGGTACCCTCTGAAGATTAAGGCGCTGTTGGACTCAGGCAGCTCCTGCAATTTCATGAGCAAGGAGTTTGCAGCTGAACACCAGATACAGACGATCCCTTTAAGCAACCCCCTACAGGTGACCACGATTGATGGCAGGGAGCTGTTGGGAGGGGAAGTCAGCTTGCAGACCGTCCCAATGACAATGAAGGTGGCAAGGCACACGGAACTGATAGCGTTTAATGTGGCCACTTTGGGAGGGGCTCCCATTATTTTGGGGATGAGCTGGCTGGCGTTACATGATCCACTGGTGGGCTGGCATCAGAGAGTGGTTTCCTTTGGTTCTGCACATTGCTTAGAACACTGCAGGGAGGGAAAGGGTTCAGCAGGAGCCCAAGCCACCCTAGCAGGGACGGAAGTAACGGAGAAGGTGAAGGTACCACGACAATACGCAGATCTCAGCGATGTGTTCAGCGAGAGGGAAGCTGACCAACTACCCCCACATAGACCCTTTGATTGTCAAATCAATTTACTGCCTGGGGCGCAGCTCCCCGCCGGCAAGTTGTATGCCATGTCAGACAGAGAAATGCAGGAGTTACGAGAATTCATTGACAAGAACCTGAAGAGGGGTTTCATCAGAGAGTCAAGGGCAGTGGGAGGTAGTCCCGTGTTTTTTGTGGATAAAAAAAACACGGACAAGCCGAGACTTGTGTGTGATTTCAGGGCCTTAAACGCAGTGTCAGAACCATTGGCCTTTCCCATGCCTAGAATAGATGACATTTTGAACAGGGTGCGGAAGGGAAAGATTTTTACCAAGCTGGACCTAAGGGGGGCGTACAATCTGATACGTATAAGGAAAGGGGATGAATGGAAAACCACCATGTTCACCCCTTTGGGGGCATTTGAATATCTCGTTATGCCTTTTGGATTACAAGCAGGCTCAGCATGCTTTCAATCGCTGATGAACCACGTACTAGGGCCTTTGCTTTACAAGAATTGTGTGGCCTTCCTGGATGACGTGTTGGTGTATTCTGAGAATGAGGAGCAGCATGTGAGAGACGTCAGAGAAGTGTTGCGCAGGCTGCTAGACAACCGGCTGTGGGTGAAACTGGAGAAGTGTCAGTTTCATACCAAGGAGGTGGAGTTCCTGGGGTACCGCCTGTCAGACAAGGGATTAGCTATGGATCCCGGCAAGGTCCAGGCAGTGCTGGAATGGAAAACTCCCAAAACAAAGAAGGATGTGCAGAGGTTCCTAGGGTTTGGGAACTTTTACCGTAAGTTCATCCGAAACTTTGCCCACCTGACGGCGCCCATAACGGACTGTCTCAGCAGTAAGAAGAAATTTGTTTGGACTGAGGAGGCGGAGCGAGCTTTTGAGGAGCTAAAAAGGGCCTTCGCCTCTGAAGAACAACTTCTGCATGTGGATTTACAAAAAAAGATGAGAGTCGAAACAGACGCATCAGACCGAGCCATTGGGGCGGTGCTTCTCCTGCAGCCAGGGGGGGAGGAGTCAGAGTGGAGACCGTGTGCGTTTTTTTCACGAAAACTGAACAAATCCGAGAGGAACTACACGGTGTACGATCGAGAACTTCTTGCTATCCATGAGGCTTTTCGGAGATGGAGGCATCTGCTAATTGGCGCACAACATAAGGTGCAAGTGTGCACTGACCACAAGAACCTAGAGTATTGGAGAACGGCACGAGTGCTCAACCAACGGCAGTTGAGATGGGCCCAGGAGTTCTCCAGATTTAACTTTGAGATTTGTTATGTGCCAGGCCCAGAGAACGTTAGGGCGGACGCTCTCTCACGTAAACCTGAATATTTGGAGGGGGAGGGAGCACCCGAAGAGAGACATGTCATTCCAGAGGACCGCTGGGTGTGTGGGGCGGCATTGGTGGGGCAAAGAGAACTGGTAGAGGGAACGGAGAACGATGAATACGCACAGGACAAACTCAGGGGACTCAGGAGGGAGGGAGATAAACCCGGAGGTTTTGAGGAGAGAAACGGGGCGTTGTACTACAAGGGAGCGTTATATATACCTGAAGGAGAGTTGAGGGGGAAGGTACTCAAGCAGCTGCACGATAGCCCCACAGCAGGGCATTTTGGGCAACACAGAACCATGTGGCTGGTGACCAGGGAATTTTGGTGGCCTAAGGTCAGGGAAGACGTGCGGGAGTATGTGAGGAGTTGTGACCAATGCCAGCGAGCCAAAGGGGAAAGGCGGGCGCCGGCAGGGTTATTAGAACCTCTACCCACACCAGAAAGACCTTGGGAAGCAGTGGCTATAGATTTCATGACTGATCTGCCAAGGTCCAGGGGGAAAACAGCCATCATGGTTGTGGTAGACCTGTTAACCAAAATGGCACACTTTATAGCCTGCTCGCATGCGGTCACGGCAGAAGAAACCGCTAAATTGTTTGTAGAAAATGTGTTTAGGTTGCATGGCGCCCCCTTTAGGGTGGTTTCAGACCGGGCAAAACAATTTACTTCCAGGTTCTGGAGGAAGCTCATGAGCTTACTACATGTAGAGGTAAATTTCTCGACTGCCCGGCATCCTGAAACCAATGGGCAGGCGGAAAGAGCCAATGGCATCCTCCAACAATATTTGAGGTGTTACGTCAATGACAGAGAGAATGATTGGGTGGAGAAGTTGGCATTGGCGGAATTTGCATACAACAATGCGGAGAACGTGTCCACGGGGATGAGCCCCTTTTTGGCAAATTACGGGTGCCATCCCAGGGCTTTCCCAGGGGGGGAAGGGGAGAGATGGAGCGTTCCAGCTGCCGAACAGTTCGTAGAAGAAATGGAAGCTATCCATCGCCAGCTCCAACTTAACTTAGACAGGGCCAAGGAGGAATATAAGAAGCAGGCAGACAAACACAGGAGAGAAGGTGAAACCATTAGGGTGGGGGACCAAGTGTGGCTGTCAACCCAAGGGTTACCCTTCAAAGGGGGTTGTAAGAAGTTAAGACCCAAAAGACTGGGTCCATTTGAAATCACACAACAGGTCAATCCAGTGGCTTTCAGACTCCGGTTACCGAACCACATGAAGCTGCACCCAGTTTTCCACAGGTCATTGCTGTCACTGTATAAAGGGGACAGAGAAGGGAGGGTCACTCGGGGACCAGCAATGGAGGAAAGGGAACAAAGCTACAATGTAGCGGAGATCCTCGATTCCAGGTGGAAGGGAGATCACGTAGAGTATTTGGTAATGTGGGAAGGGGAACCGGAGTCGGAAAACACCTGGGTTAGGGCAGAGGATGTCAATGACAAAGTTTTAATAGAAACTTTTCATCAGAGGTTCCCACGTAAACCTCAGCCTGTAGCGAGGTTCCGGAGGGAATACTTTGCCACCACCGACGAAGAAGAGGAGTTGGAGGGGTTCGCAAATTCCGAGGAGGAGGAGGAGTCAGCGAGCCAGGACGGCGATCGATGGAGGGAATTGTTCGAGACGTCTGAATATGAAGAAGATTCTTTTCGGGGTTTTACCTCTTCACCTCCCAGAGGAGAGGAAATGGGAGGGGGTGAGGGGGGCCCTGAAGGGGAGGTGGATGTCAGGGAACTGCCATCGGAGGGACAGGTGGTGGAGGGGCTCAGGGAGGAAGGAAGAGACTCAACAGCTGAAGCAGGAACCAGCAGGGGGAGGAGTGGTTCTCTGAGGGAATGCGAGCAGGAGGGAGGGCTCAGAGACGCTTCCAGCGAGAACAGTGGGGAGGTATCCGAGGCTCCCATAGGGAGACCCACGCCTCGCCGGAAACTGTCACGCCGTGAGTCCAGAAGGCGGGTTTCCGTTAAGGAGCTCTTATGCTGGAGACGATTCCGAAAGCAACCACTGTCGGAATCTATGAGTGACTAGGGCAGACATGTTTGAGGAGCTCTGTCACACACAGAGGTTTGTGGAGTGGCACAAACTCTGAGGGAGCACGATTTTACGCACAAGCAGCTAATCATCCCATCACACTTTGGTTTTGATCTTAATCTTTTCTCTCCTTCTTTTATCTTTTCCAAAATCTTTTCCTTCTTCTCATTTTGCTTTCTCTTTTTTATTGAATTTTGTTGAATCAAAAATCCTCGCATCACAGCTTTGCTTGCGTCCCAGATCACTCTTTTAATTTAAATTTATTTCAAAATAGTCCTTTAAGGTTTTTTGGGCCTTTCTGTGGATCTCCTCGTCTCGAAACAGGGTGTCATTCATCCTCCATCTGAATTGACCAGTTGTTGTAAGTTTCATCTCCATCTTCACGGCGTTATGGTCGGAGCAAGTCTTTGGGCAGATTTCTATTTTTTTAATCTTTGGAGCCATCCCACTAGTAATCCAAATTTGGTCGATTCTGGTCCAGGTCATCATTGCTTGAGAGAAAAAAGTTCCCTCTCTCTCGAGAGGGTTCCTTGTTCTCCAAATATCTATTAAGTCCATATTTTCAGTCATTTCAAAGAAGGTCTTCGGAAGTCTCCCTTCCTTGGAGATTGTCAGTCTTTGTGCCTTGTCCATATTTGTAGAAACCACACCATTCATATCTCCCATAATTACTACGTTATAGTCCAAATAATCCATCAGAGTTTCATGCAACTTCTTGAAGAATTCCGCCTTCCCTTCATTTGGTGCATAGATTCCAACTATTAACAATTTTTCTCCTTGTACTTGTATTTCCACTGCCAGGTATCTTCCTTGTTCATCTTTAAACATCATTTTTGGGGCCAATTTCTCTTTTGCATAAATCACCACTCCTCTTTTCTTAACTTTGTCCGATGAGATGAATTCTTGTCCTAATCTTTTATTTATAAGTAGTTTTCTGTGTACCCTGGTCACATGGGTTTCTTGTAAACAGATCAAATCCAATTGTTCTCTTTTCAAAATATGAAAAACTTGGCGTCTTTTCGTGGGCATGTTCAGCCCATTACAATTCCAACTAAGGAATTGCAGGGCCATCTTGTTATTTGTCACTTACTCCTCCTACCGCTCCAAGTTGTTGCTCTTCCTCTGATGGTGGTGGTTTAAGCCCAAATGATAGATTCAGAATGTCCACTACTCTTTTTTGCTCTGAGATTGGGTCTACCGTTCCCTTCTGCAGATCCTCGTGGTTTCTCTCCAAGAATTTCTCTTTGTCTTGAATTGTTTTTATTTTCACCTTCTTTCCCTTGTAGTTAAAGGACAGTCCTTGTGGAAACTCCCACCTGAAGAGTATGTTGTTCTTTTTCAGCAGGTAGACCAGATCTTTATAGAAGGTTCTCACCTCCAAAATATATTTAGGGATGTCCTTAAAAATCTGTATATGAGAATTTCCAATTTCCAAGGCCTTTTGGTAATGTAGTTTCAGTATTTTGTCTCTTTCTTCCTTGGATCTGAAAGTAATCAGGCAATCCCTCGGAGTCTTTCTGTTTTGTCTCCTGCCCAGTCTAAATGCTGTTATTATCTTAAATTCTTCTTCCTCCAATTCTTCCTGCCAAAAGTCAGAAAACTCTTGTGTAAGGAACTCCACAAGGCTGTCTCCTTCACTTTCAGGAATTAGTCTTAATTTCAAATTTCTCTCCTTTCTCTGTAATTCCATCAAAGACAAGGCCGCATCATGTTCATACACTTTTTTAGAAAACAGTTCTAATTTTTCCTGTGTCTCCTCAGCAATCTTTCTGGCATCCTCTGCGATTTTACGTGTTGCCGAGTTTTCTTCAATCAGTTTATTTATAGATTCTGTGTTGGATATCACACTTTTCGTATTCAAATCCAGCCTTGCTGTTAATTCTGTTAGTTTTTGTGAATTTTATGTACTCTGCTGTGTCAAAGCTTCCAGGGATTGATTTATCTTGAGTAACGCCTGTGTCATTGACTCCATGGAGACAGCCGTCACTTTTTCCTGCCCAGCTGCACCTGTCGGTGTTAAACTTGATATTGAGCCTCTTTTCTTCTGTTGCTGTTGCTGCTGTTTTGCTTTAGCTCTCGTAGTTATCTCCTCTGCTGGGCCACTCATGTCCCAAGGACGTTCTCACAGGAACAATTTCCAAATGGAAAATCCCACTGTCTTAATCTGTTATTCTGCAACTGTTACTTCTCAGCCCTCTAGAGGGGGCAAAACATAATGTCCAAGTGAAGGAAACAAAGAATATAGAACAAAGAAACCAGGAAACTTCAATATAAATGCTGCAACACTTTTTCTATGTAGTTTCTCTGTCAACACAGTCCAGTCTGGTATATTGTAGCAGCAAAACCCCAAAACTTTGTATCAGTTAAGTCCTCAACTATGTAGCCTTGTAACAAGTTTCTAAAATCTTTTCACTGTCCTGGTATCTTATTTTGACAGTCCGTCTCAGGGGATTGAGGCAGCGGAAAGTTTTTCTCTTTCAAAAATCATGCAGGTTAATGAGGTTACTTTCCCTCCCCTCTGCCCCTGCCTGCTAGAGAGGAGATTTATATCCAAATGCCAGGCTTAAATAGTCCTATTGTTATTTCCCTTCAGATGCAGCTCTTTGTTTTTCGTTGCTTCATCTGTCATGCAGTCGGGGGAAGGCAGACTTCCTTGATTTTAACCTCCCCCATTTCCGGCCAAATTTCCAATTTAAATTTAAAAGTTCCCGATAGTCATTCAATCCTACTCACGGGGTTTTCAATCCGAATTCAATTTGCAGGAAGGAATCGGCGCTCTCCGTCAATGGCGACGCGGCTTCACTCTGCGGGCTGGGTAGCGACTCTCAGCACCGCGCTCTCCCGATGCCGTTCAAGAGCCTTTAAAAAGGCAGTAAAGAGGGGCGCTTCTGGTGCCCACCGAGTCTCCTTGTTCACAGGCATCCGCGCCTGTGATTTTAGGGGTCCCCCCACTTGCCGTAGTGGGTCAGACCCGAACTCGTGGAGCAGTCCTCCTCCGGAGCTCGGAAAGAGGACCGCCATAAACGCTGGCGCCGACCGGAAGTAAAGGCTTTCTGGGAAATGATCTATAATGAGTTAAAAAAGGTATTTAAGTATACCTTCCTTAAGAAACCAGAGGCCTTCCTTTTGGGCATTGTCGGCCAAGGGGTGTTAAAGAAAGATAGAACCTTTTTTATGTATGCAACAACAGCAGCAAGAATACTCATTGCAAAGCACTGGAAGACCCAAGATTTACCCACACTGGAAGAATGGCAGACGCAACTGATAGACTACATGGAACTGGCTGAAATGACTGGCAGAATCCGGGACCTGGGAGAAGAGACGGTGGAAGAGGATTGGAAAAAATTTAAAGACTATTTACAAAAACACTACAAACTGTATGAATGTTAGGAGAATGCACGATTGAAAGTAACACGGCAGCAGAAACTTTGTTGTAAAATATATGAGAATAAGTGAGGTTTAAGGAAATGATGAAATTTGAAGCAATATTATGTTTAAATCAAGCAGTTTAATTTACGATAAAGTTATTTAAAAGTTGGGACATAATATCCGAGATTTACAAAATAAGAATTGAAATAAGGTAATAAATTGCTGTCTATAACTATGTGACTGAGAACGCAGGGAAGGGAGATGCGGGGAAGTCCAAAGATTATGAAAATATGACTTATGAACAACTGTGTTTTATATGTATTCTTCTTTTATTCTTTGTTTATTTCTTAACTTTGCTTTGACTTTTTCTGTCTGTATGGTGATGGTATTTTATATGTTTGGTGGTTTGTTCGTTGTTTAAAAAATTGCAATAAATATTTTATTTTTTTTTAAAAAAGAATTCCTTAACGGACAACCTTCGCCTCGCCTCTCTGCGCGGAAGCCTTCTGCGCAGAGTGGGCGTGCCGAGTGGTGGTCCTCCACCCTCCTCACTGACTTCACTGGAAGAGTCTCGGAGCCTCACGTCCGAGCTGCTCTCTGCCTCTCCCTTCTTCCTGGTGTCACCTGGACTTCCTTCCCCAGATGACGTTCTCTCTCTTCCCTTACTTGTCCCCTCTCCTGCAGAGTCCGGGAGCCTCGCCTCTCCCCTCTGCTCCGATGTCAGTTCCCTGACAGTATGTCCACATTGTTTTTTGTTGGAGAACCATGTGGCAAAATTCCAAGAAGTGCAAATTTCAAAAGAAAGCTGCGTTTCAGTGTGCCTCTTGTTTAAGGAAGGGTGAATTGGGTCAGTTTCATGTTAAGGGAACTGAATTTCCTCTCCATCCCTCTGTTCATATTGAGAAACATTCTCTTTTGCTTTGAGGTTCATTTTTTTATGCTTTCTGGACTTTTTGTTTTCATTTTAACTGGGATGTGGTCATTGTTGCCCAGGCAGCCTGTGCAAACACCCCTCTCTGAGCTCCTGGGAATGGGGGAAGGTTAGAATACAAATGCTGCAAATAAAACGAAAAAATGGAACCAAAAAAATCAATGAATACTATATCATATGAAGGCAAAGGAATGGGGAACATGGTCTTAGCATGGGCATAGCGAGGACTTTTGTTAGCGGGGCAGAAATGACATGATTGGTCAGTTAAGTATTTCTATTGTTTTATTTGATAGGGAGCAGCTGCCCTCTGTCCCCCCCCCCTTAGCTATGCCCATGGGTCTTATGAAACAAAATGTGGTATTTTGGGCTTGTGGCTCTCCCCCCCCCCCCCCCGGGCTGGTAACTTGCAAGGAAGGAGGACTTGTATTAGCAGCACACAAGAGAGAGAGAGAGAGAGAGAGAGAGAGAGAGAGAGAGAGAGAGAGAGGGAGGGAGGGAGGGAGGGAGGGAGGGAGGGAGGGAGGGAGGGAGGGGGAGAGTATTCTGCCAGAACCATGGTAATATGGAAATAAACAAGTCTGGTTCCACACTTGCATCAGCATCGCCTGGGCAACCTGGGAGCGAATTGCGACATGAGGCATTGTTTATGTTCCAAAAAGGAGGGGGTAGAGGAGGAATTGGAAAGCTGAGTAACATCCCCACTCCTTATTGAAATCTACATCCAGATTTCCATTCCATCCAGAGAAGCAGCATCAGCGGTATGGGTGACTGACACAACCAATTGCTACTTTGATTGGTAACTGAAATCCTAAGACCTTTGTTTGCTGTGTATTAGCATGATTAGGGTTAGGGAGCATAGCAATGCAAAGGCCAGTTGCCACCTCTCTTAGAAACTCCAGAGAATTAGAAAGACACAGAAGAAATTGTTTGTATTCTCCAAATGCTGCCCCACAGACCATGCCACTACAAGGAGATGACAAAAGGCATTGTTTTTGTGCCCTGTATTTAAGTTTTATTCCCCACCCCCTCCAAAGTGCTCAGGGTGAGGGATCAGGCCTGGTCTCATGCTCTGGAGGTGGTGCTCCCTTCATTCTGCTCCTCTGTCCTGAAGGGCTCTGGGATTAGGGTGGACACAGTTGTGGTTCTCCGGGGGGAAGGGTCAGACTTATGCTTGGAATGTCTGGAATCAGTATTTTGGTACCTGGAAAAGGGCAGGCGACAGCTTACTCATGCCAAATATAAGCAGGATATAAATGTAAGAAAACAACTAGCTAAATAAATACTCCCCCTTCAATGCCATCTAGGTCTTCAGCTGGTGGGTCAGGACTTCCACCAATACTTCCACCATGCAAATATATGGTCAATGATGAAGAAATGGGTCCCCAAATGCATGTTACTGAAAAGGATGGAGATCCCTATCTAGCCTTTCGTCCATCATTGAATCACAGAACTGTAGAGTTGGGAAGGCCCATGAGTGTCATCTAGTCCAACCCCCTGCCATGCAAGAATCTTTTACCCAACATGGTGCTCGAACCCATGACCCTGAGATTAAGAGTCCCATGCTGCACCAACTGAGTTATCCTAGATTCAACAAGTCTTGTGGCAGCAAATTCCACACATCAATGGTGAGTGTGCTTTGCTGCGAACAAATAAGAACGTAAGAACATAAGAATCTGTTGGATCTGGCCAAAGGGCATCTAGTTCAGCATTCTGTTCTCACAGTGACCAACCAGATGCCTGTGGGAAACCTGCAAGCAGGATCCAAGCACTCTCCTCCCATGTTTCCAGCAGCTGGTATTCAGAAGCAGGACATAGTCATAGAATCATAGAATCATAGAATCATAGAGTTGGAAGAGACCACAAGGGCCATCGAGTCCAACCCCCTGCCAAGCAGGAAGCACCATCAGAGCACTCCTGACATATGGTTGTCAAGCCTCTGCTTAAAGACCTCCAAAGAAGGAGACTCCACCACACTCCTTGGCAGCAAATTCCACTGTTGTCCTGACTAGTTGTCATTGATAGCTTTATCCTCCTCTGTGAATTTATCCAGTCCTCTTTAAAAGCCATCCATGTTGGTGGTCAGCACTGCCTCCTGTGGGAGGGAGTTCCATAGTTAAACTAAGCGCTGTTTATTGGGGCTTTACTTAATGCTATCAACACACATGAAACTATTTCCCCAACTCCTGCCTGCTGGTTCCCCTTGCATGTTTCTTTTGGTGTGTTTTCTACATGGCTATTTTGCTATTAATCATTTCTATTGTTTTCCTTCTGCTGTTTGGGATCGTGGTACTGTTGCTTGAGCTGCTTGCAATTATATTTTATGGTTGCAATTTCATTCCATGTTGTTCATTTTAAATTGTTCTGAGCTGCCTTGGGGACCTTGTTGTTGAAAGGCAGGCTGGGGGGGGCAGTAAAATCAGGGGTCGATAAGCTTTTTTTTTTAGTGCAAGGGCCATATTTGATAACCATCTGAGGGCCATGTACCAGTGTTGAATGGGGTTAGATACAAAAACTGGGTGGAGCAACAGGAGGGACTCTTTGTGCATTAGGCTATAATCCAGCTCCACATACCCTCCAAGTTTCTATACCTACCCCTGCCCCCATCTTCATCCAGGAAAGCAAGAGGCTTTGATCTCACATTCCAGCCAGGCAAAAGCACTTGAAGAGGGCACAAAGCAGGGGCAGGGAGGCTTGTGACCTGGAGAGAGTGCTAATGGTCAGAGAGAGAGAGGTCTGGTTGGTGGCATGTGGCTCCTGGGCTGAGCCTCCCATTCCTGGTTTAAATAAACAAAGGCACACAGACCTCTGGATTCACCCTCATTCCCTTAGCCCTTACAGTGCAGGGGCTGCAAAGGGGCTCTTCTCTGTCTGTTGTTGGACTAAAACTCCCATCATCCCATGGTGACTGGGGCTGATGGGAGTTGGAGTCCAACAAGCTCTTGGGATGTTGGCTACCCTGGCCTAGGTACATGCCATTAAATCACATAAACAAGCAGCAATCTCCATTCTTTTAGCACTTATGGTCCTTATGTGGCCAAAACAGCACCATCTGTGCAAGACGGAGGGCTCAGCAAGCCTGGAGAAAACGGCAAGGTTTGAAGATAGGATAGGATAGGATAGGATAGGATAAGATCCCTCAGAGGAGAACACTCCCCCCTCCCCAAATAGCCCAATGTGAACTTAGCATACTTAGTGGAAATTGAATACTGTTTGGGGTGGGGTAGAACAGAGTAGCTGGAACCCTGAGCTGCAACACTCCATGGTGCAACATTTTATTGTAGGTTGGACTTGCATTCATTCATTTACTTTCATTCCCCAGAGCACTGGTGACACATACGACTCCCCACTGCAGTGGGCACACTCCAATGCCGACTTCCAGAGCCAAAGGTGCAGCTCAGCCTGTTAGTTGTCTTTCTGGTATCTCTAAGCATCCAGCCAGAGTGCCGGCCATCAAGAAGCAGTATGCGTCCATCAGTGCCAAGTATAAAGGTGAGCTGTGGGAATAGATGAAGCAAGAGAGAGAAGGAGATCAGGAATACAGAGGTACCCATATCTTTGCCAGTCTGGATGTGTTCAACAGCATTGTTGAAAGACCCTCTGGCATCTGGTTAGCCCCTGTGAGAACAGGATGCTGGACTCGGTGGCTGGCTGGCTTGATCCATCAGGGTTCCTTTTTTGTTCTTGTGGAAACCAAAGAAGGAAACTGATCTACATTTCTCAGTCACCATCAGAACTTTCTTCCAAGAGTACTGCTAGCATGCGAGACAGTGCATATTTCCTTGTTAATAAATAATAATAAATAATAAATTTTATTTATATCCCGCCCTCCCCAGCCGAAGCTGGGCTCAGGGCAGCTAACAACAATAAAATAATACAACATTCTAAAATCATTTCATTATAAAATTTATTCAAATCAAATTGATGGCAACCATTGGGCTAGAGTTCTGTGAAGATTGCCAAAGGAGGGAGTCAGGCTAATAATATTTTTTTTCTTTTGATTTCCTTTTCCTGTGGCTGGTATGTCACCACTGCTGTTGTCCTACCAGGGTAACGCTTGTTTAAAGGGGATGAAGGAAGGGGGTTGGGAAAGTACAGGCAGAGCATAGGTGGTTGAGTAAAATGGGAAATCTTCTCTGGCTTGAATTATAGTCCGAGCCACAGAAGAATTCAGGTGCCTTGTAATGCTCACTTCCTATTGCAATGCAAATATCCTGGCCCAAGGCTAGCGAGATTTTACCAGAGGGAGAAGAAAAGTATGTTGTGGGACTTCCATCAGCCCCAGCCAGTCTGGTTCAATGGTCAGAGATGATGGGAGTTGCAGTGCAGCAACACCTGGAGATCAAACACATCCATTCTTAAGGAAATTAGCCCTGAGTGCTCACTGGAAGGACAGATTGTGAAGCTGAGGCTCCAATACTTTGGCCACCTCATGAGAAGACTCCCTGGAAAAGACCCTGATGTTGGGAAAAATGGAGGGCACAAGGAGAAGGGGACGACGGAGGATGAGATGGTTGGACAGTGTTCTCGAAGCTACAAACATGAGTCTGATCAAACTGCGGGAGGCAGTGGAAGACAGGAGTGCCCAGCATGCTCTGGTCCATGGGGTCACGAAGAGTCGGACACGACTAAACTACTAAACAACAACAACAACACCTAGAGAGCTGTAGCTCCAAAACCCAATATATTATTCAATATATTATTCAACACAATATATTATTCCATTTTGCCCTTTTACCCAGTGTGGCAGCTCATAATCTGCAAATGCTAATGGTTCCGGGTTGTCTTCCCATTATTTTATTCCTCCCCCCCTTGTGGTTCTCTTGCAGGGCCAGGACCTGGGAAGTATGGTAGGTAGCCTCTCACTGGCATTAAGGACCATGACTTCACCAAGTATGCTGAGCCAGCCTACACAACGCGTGTGAAATCCAGTGAAAGATGTAAGATGCTGACAAGTTAGGTTCTGTGTTATTTGGGTTTTCCCAACAGCATTAACTGACCCACAGGGTGAAGCTGGCTAAACAACTGTTAAATTTGCTGGCAAAACATTTGAACAGAGATTGACAACCTGTGTTTTTGGGACTCTCTAATTATCAGGGCCACAGTTGATGGGACCTGGGTGATCCATGATCAAGAGCTGGGTGGCTTTCCAAAGTTTCCATTCCAACTGGATCAATGGCACTGCATGTAGGGGGCTGATGTAGTTGTTTCTTGACTACAACTCCCATCAGCCCCAGTCAGCATGGTCAAGAATGATAGGAGTTGTAGTCCAGCAAGGGCTGGAGGGTCTTATACTGCTGATTATTATGGTTGCACAAAAATCAGGGTTCTCAGTTGTACAGCTGTGGACCTTAGTGGGAAGAGGATGATCTACACTTAAGCCATGTTGAAGGATAACAGGAATGGAGGTGCAGGGGGGCGGAGCTTAACATATTCACTGCTATCTAGCTAGTGGGTGCCTTTAATTGATATCGGATAGGAAGTCAGTCATTGTAACCAAGCTAAATAGCTCAGAATCCACACCATGCCTCATGCAGACAATTCTTCTTTCCTTTGCAAGTGATCTCGATCACGGAGAGTCCTGGGCCCTGCTACTATGTGGACCCAAGCATTTCCCGTCTAGGGATATGGAGACCAGTTTCATTCCGCATGGTGCAAGAGAGAAAGCGGGCATGTAAGTTGAAAGATGAGAGATACTATGATGGTCAAGATGGGGCTGGAGTGGCATCTGTGCAATTTTGTGATGAAAATGTTTCTTTCTCACCTTGTGCAAAGAAGGCTTGTTGGTCAATCCCTGAACATGAAAGAGAGGGAATGAAAAAGAATGAGTGTGAGTGAATGAGCAGGTGTGTTATGCATGAAAATGGATGTGTGGGAGCATTATGTGTGGAGCTGTGGTCTTAAACCACTGAGTCTCTTGGGCTTGCTGAGCAGAAGGTTGGTGGTTCGAACCCCTGAGACAGGGTGAGCTCCTGTTGCTCTGTTCCAGCTTCTGCCAATCTCGCAGCTTGAAAGCATACCTGTGCAAGTGGATAAATAGGTACTGCTCCAGGGGGAAGGTAAACGGCGTTTCCATGCACTCTGGCTTCTATCACAGTGTCCCGGTGCACCAGAATGCTGGCCACATGACCCAGAAAGCTGTCTGCTCCTTCAGCCTGAAGTGAGATGAGCGCCACACCGCATAGACGCCTTTGACTATGTATGTAAGGTCCTTTACCTTACATTTACCTTTTACCTGCATGCATGTGGATTTGTGTATGAATGACAGAGAGCAGGGGTAGACTTTGCTAATACGGTTTTCTAAGTGAGGACAAAATTTGGCACTTTCCCCAATATATTTTATTTCCACAGTAATTCCTTTTGGTACAGTTGCTTTTTAATGGGGTTTCTCAGTAGGTACCCACATGAATATAAGTATTAATTATTATTATTATTATTACTATTATTATTGCTACTACCAATATTATTATTACTATTATTATTATTTTATGCCCCCTTGGCTCAGCACCCTGAGCAGGGGAACAGCCTGCACTGCCCTAGATCTGGCACTACAGAGAGAAGCATATGAAAAAGAGACAGGTGGCCTCACCCTCTTTTTTTATCAGCCACACTCACTGTTTGTCCCAGCCCCACTGGTTTGCAGGCCCTGGAAGGTTGACTGCATGGGAGTGTTGTCCATAGGCTGTAAAAGTTTATTCACTCTTTGATAAAAAAAATATTTCTGAGTAGGGGGTGTCAAGAACCAGACAGGAAAACCAGCTATGTACAGAGACCTTACCTAAGTGGGCTGTTTGATGTGGGAGATTGTCTGGGGTGATATCAAAGTGTAGTTTAAAAGTGTCTGTGACGCCCATCCATCCCTCCATTCATTCCATGTGAGTGTGTGATCCCTATTGCTTTCCAGCTATTGGCCTTGACCGAGTGGGGCTGCTCTGGATAAAGGGGCATTCAAGGAACTGGGGGAAATATAGTTTTCCTGATTGGTGTTCCACCAAGTCAACTGGGTTGAAAAACACTTTTTACCATTAGGGTGTCTAAGTGTCCTACTTTACAGAGGGCAGTCCTCTAGGCAAAGGGTTCTTCCAATAGTAACACCTTGAACCTGGCCTGGTAGCAAATCAGCAGCCAGTGCAGATCTTTGAGCACAGGTGTTATATGCTGACAAGGTCTCACTCCTGCCAGCAATCATGTTGCAGCATTCTGGTCAATCATGCTGGAAGTCTCATCTTCCTGATGCCAAGGGACCATAAGATGTTGAGCATGTGGCTGATGAACGGACAGAAAGGAGAGCCACCAAAAACAGCATAAGGGAAAACAAGAGGGTCATGTTGCTTTAGAGTCATAATCTAGGAAGTAGTCTGGAGGGTACCTATGGAATTAACAGTAAATGACAGTGAATTGCAAGGGAAGATGTCATGGAAGAGATTAATAGCAGTGCACTCTTAACTCCACAGGTGATGAACTTAGTTGGAAAGGCTGCTAGAAGAGGAGATTGGAGGACAATGCCATGATTTTTAAAAGTGGGGGGGATTTTCAGTCAAGGCAAGGAGGATAGTGCCTCTTCCTCCAACATCCTCAAAATCACAACAGTTTACAAATGATTCAGCTTAAGAACAAATAGAATTCTCAAATTTAGAGAGAGAAAGAGAGAGAGAATATGCAAGGCTTGTCATCTACAAGGAGGAGCAGAGTATTGTAGCAAATACATGGGGAATGCTTTTCCCTTTCGTTTGAGAAACATCAATGGAAGCTTGGGATCTACTAATAGATCAATAAGTGGTTTTTTTTTACTCCTAACATTAGCAAGTAAAACAGCAACTTAAAAAACAAACAAACCCTGCATGGCAGATTGCTCCTTCTCTTTAAGCCTCAATGTTTCTCACCTGTCAGATTTTACATCCATCATTCCTGCCTCCTCCTGTGCTCCTGTAGGATATGATGTATCTGTTACGATATAGAAGCAATGCGGCCGCGAGCTGGTAGCTTGAAAGCAAAACATAATGGGAATGTTGGGACTGTTCCGTGGGAAACAGAGGGACAGTCAATTAACAGTGCAGAGAGCACCGGAATTAGCTGAGAGCGTAATATGAGCTGTACAGGAAGTACAGGTGGAGTTTGTCTCTCGGCTGTTGGAGTTTGAAGAGAGCAGTCGTGTTTTTCTGTAATGCTGCAAAGACAGAAATAAAGGCATGTAAATACGTTTCTGTCTATCTCTTTCCCCTGCCGGGGGGGGCAGGAAAGAGGGGGGGGGTGTTCTTCTCACGCTGAGAAGGATCGCCTATCACGACCTAGCCTGTATCCTGCTGGGGAATGCAGACAGGGAGGTCATCAGGAGATCAAGCCGGGTGCCTAGAGAGTTGCCAGTTTCTCCTAATAAAGGCTTGATTCCCAACATCTGGTAGCAGAGGATGGTTTTGATCCATGAAAGCAACAAGAGAGGTTGATGGAGCGTACTTCATCCTCTGCAAGGAGATAAGGAAGATATGGTAGCGTGCGGATGGAAGCACCGGAGGAGGTGTTTTTGCTGAGCAACGGAACCCCTAAGGTATGCTAATTTTATGGCTGTGAGAGTGAACGCGAATTGAGACATTCTTCGGTTCACTGAGTGTCTGCTTTTGGATGAAACCAGCACTGAAAGAGAGCCACATATTTCGCATACCTGAGTCTTGATAAGCCTGGAATGTCCAGTTGCTAAGCAACGAAACGTCAGTAAAGTGGAAAGTTACCGGCCAACAACGGAAGAGGGGCTGGGACTGTGAGAGGCTGGTAAACAGCGTTTGTTTTGTCTAATATCTCACTGCTCTTGAAAGGACTTTCAAAACAGCCTGTGTTTAACTGCCAAGTGAGGCAGTAAACAGCCAATAGACTCTTGGAATTTTACAGGCTCGAGAGTGAGAGCTGAGGCTTGGATTCAAAATGGATGCCAAGAAGGGAGGAGGCTTACCTTACCCACCTCCACTGACTAATGACAATTATTCCTCATGGTCTGTAAAGATGAAAGCCCTGCTTCAGAATCAGAGGATTTTTGGGGTGATTGAAAACCCCATCCCTGCTGCACCAACGCCAGGTTGGAATTCACAGAATGTGAGAGCCAGGACGGCCATAATTCTCTGTATCTCAGATGATCAACTCGTGCATATTCAGAATTTGCAATGCGCGCGTGAGATTTGGCAAACGCTGCTGTCAGGGGTTCAAGAGCAGAGGCACAGGAAAGGGAGGAAACAGAGAGCGAGGGGGAGGAATCCGGAGGTAATATGAGCGATGACAGCGGCCCGAGATCTCCGAGTCTTTCCAGTGAGTCGGAAGATTCACAGAAAGGGGCGCCAGTGGTCAGAGCAAGGGGGGCGCCTAGGGGGACACCCCAGGTAGAAGGGACCAGAGGGGACTCAGAGAGAAGAAGTTGGAAATCGGGACCAGCTTCCCCACCAGAGCGCAGTAGGGGGGAGGGGTCCCAGGTATCGGGATCTGGCGGCTCGCCGCAAGCGGGAGGGCAGGAGTTAGGATTGGCCACACCTCCATCTGGGAGCGAGGAAACGGTCAAGAGGAAGGTTGAAGGCTGCGCGCGCGCGCCAAGTTCAAATGCACAGGAAGGCGGCACAGTAAGCAGCCCGGATAGGGAGCCAGGTCCTAAAGCCCGCCGCAAGGAGGGAGAAGAGTCGGGGGGGGTCAGCGTCAGAAGAGTCCAGGAAGGAAGAGACCACGGGGGGGTAGAGGGACCCAGAGGAGAAAGGAAAGACGGAAGAGGTGGAGTAAGGCTAGAGTATTAAGTTGGTGTACAGGAGGCGGAGACTCAGACGGAGCTTCGCCGGTCTAGCTTCTAAGACGTAGAGCTGCGCGCTGCGGCTTGAAAATGGAAACTGTAGCTCAATAAAGAAGTTTGTACAATACTGCCGGCTAGCGTGGTCCTCTGTGAGCTGGGACCTGGAAGCGGCTCTGACAGCTGCGTAGAATACATCAAAGAGATGCTGGTTCTTCAGCGTTGCTGCATTTTGAAAAGCTGACCAATCTAAGGCTAGTGCCAGATGGAGATGTACAAGCGCATCTGACAGAGATGAAATTCTTACGCCAGCAGATGGCGGAATGCAATTTCCCTCTACAGGAAGAGATATTCTGCTTCATGATTATTAACAGCCTTAATCGGACTTATGCTGCTGCATCGTGAGTGCTGGAGAAGGCCTCTCCCTCCTCAGGCTCACTCCATCCGGCCTAGGGGGCGGGGCCCAGGCTCACCTTCGCCACAGCGTTAAGAGGCCTCATTGAGGCCTGGGACGTCGCTGCTGCTGCATCGGAGTGTCGGAGAAGGCCTCTCCCTCCTCAGGCTCACTCCATCCGGCCTAGGGGGCGGGGCCCAGGCTCACCTTCGCCACAGCTTTAAGAGGCCTCATTGGGGCCTGGGACATCGCTGCTGCTGCATCGGAGTGTCGGAGAAGGCCTCTCCCTCCTCAGGCTCACTCCATCCGGCCTAGGGGGCGGGGCCCAGGCTCACCTTCGCCACAGCCTTAAGAGGCCTCATTGGGGTCTGGGACATCGCTGCTGCTGCATCGGAGTGTCGGAGAAGGCCTCTCCCTCCTCAGGCTCACTCCATCCGGCCTAGGGGGCGGGGCCCAGGCTCACCTTCGCCACAGCTTTAAGAGGCCTCATTGGGGTCTGGGACATCGCTGCTGCTGCATCGGAGTGTCGGAGAAGGCCTCTCCCTCCTCAGGCTCACTCCATCCGGCCTAGGGGGCGGGGCCCAGGCTCACCCCCGTAATAGCTTTAAGGAGACTGGTGCTGCTGCAGCAAATGTTGAAGATGTTTATATATATTTTAAGGTGTTTTAAAGGTGTTTTTATTGTTTACTTTGTTGTACCACCGTGAATGGTGGTTTTTATCTATGTATTTTTGTTTGTTCCGTCTTGTTTTGTTTTTGGGGTTGGACATCGAGTGGGGTGGGGATTGGTTTTGTTTGGGCATAATTGTTTTGGTTGTTTTGTTTTCTAATTTGTAAATGGAGGTTAGTATGAGGCTTGGGATTGCTACCGTGGAGGGGCGAGGGAGGTATGGAGGTGGGGGCAGATGTTATAGGCGAAGGGGATTGAGATACGGATATGGTCGTACCCCTTCCAATCTGCGCCCCATCCCGAGGGACGAGGGTAGGGTGAGCAAGGATTACTCACCTCCTTCACTGGTGTTGTGCAATGCCAGGTCTATAGGCAACAAAACCGCTACCCTGCGAGATTTCTTTACCTCGCAGGGGGTTGACCTGGCTTGTGTGATGGAGACCTGGGTGCGCGAAGGGGTAACTGTTACCTTACGAGAGATGGCGCCCCCGGGTTTCTCCGTCCTCCACCAGTCACGGACTGTGGGCTGGGGGGGAGGGGTGGCAGTATTAATCCGGGAAGATTGTTCTTTCAGGGCTCTACCATCGCCATTGATCCCCGGCATTGAATGTGTTGGCCTAGTGTGGGGCTCCGAGGAGAGCTTGGCTGTCTGGCTGGTGTACCGGCCACCTAGCGTACCAGCAGCCACCCTGTCAGGCCTGTTGGAGGCGGTGGCCGGCTGGGCCTTGGAGTTCCCTAACCTATTGGTATTGGGAGACTTCAACTTCCACGCTGATGCCACTCCCTCCTCACAGGCTCTGGACCTGGTGTCTTCCATGGCGACACTAGGGCTCTCCCAGTTTGTTTCGGGCCCCACACATCAAGCAGGCCACACGCTGGATTTGATCTTTGGCGCCGGTATAGATGTGATCATGTCTCCTTCGATGAAGGTGCCATGGTCTGATCACTATGCTCTGAAAGCCAGGATTGATGTTCCACCCCCACCCTGCTTAGGTGGCGAGCCAATTTGGGCTCGCCCGCAGAGGCTGATGGACCCTGATAGATTCCCTCAAGCCTTGCGGGACCTTTCTCCCCCTGGCGACTCATTGACTGAGCTTGTTGAGGGCTGGAATACCCAGCTCCTGGCAGCCATCGATGAGATTGCACCTAAGCGCCCTCTACGACCCCGCAGAAACCGGGCTCCCTGGTTTACCGAGGAGCTTCGGAAAATGAAGCGGGACCTCAGACGGCTAGAGCGAGTATGGCGGGGTGCCCGTGACGGAGCCTCAAGAACATCTTATAGGGTTTTTATGAAAACCTATGAGATGGCAGTGAAGGCCGCTTAGAAGTCTTACTTCTCGGCTTGCATTGCATCCGCTAGCTCTCGCCCGGCGCAATTATTTAGTATAATTCGGTCTTTAACATCCCTTGAAGGACAGCCAAATTTAAATAACAATCTGACACACAGCTGTGAGGCATTTGCGAGCTTTTTTGCGGAGAAGGTCCTGTTGCTCCGCCATGACCTCCCTGCCAATTTGGATACAATAAAGGAACTGGAGGCCCCTCGACTGTCCTCGGGTCCAGTATTGGACCACTTTGACCGGATATCTCCAGCCGATGTGGACAGATTCCTCCAAGCTGGAAAGCCCACCACCTGTCCTCTTGACCCGTGCCCGTCATGGCTGATTAGAGCGTGTCCAGACGAGGTGCGGGCCCCCCTGGGGGATATCATCAATTTGTCCCTTGGCACCGGGATATTCCCAGGGGAACTGAAGGAGGCGGTGGTGCGTCCGCTCTTAAAGAAAACATCATTAGATCCCTCAAATCTATCCAATTACCGCCCGGTCTCGAATCTTCCATTCCTGGGTAAGGTGATTGAGAGAGCGGTTGCTGAACAGCTTGGTAGGTTTCTGGATGAAACATCTGCTTTGGATCCATTCCAGTCCGGCTTCTGCGCTGGTCATGGGACCAAGACGGCTCTGGTCGCCCTAACAGATGATCTCCGCAGGCAGCTGGATCGAGGCGGGTCGGGGCTGCTGATTCTTCTAGATCTGTCAGCAGCCTTTGACATGGTCGATCACGAACTCCTGGACCACCGCCTTGCCGACGTGGGGATCCAGGGCACAGTCCTTCAATGGCTGCGCTCGTTTCTCTCTGGTCGGGGACAGAGGGTGGCGCTTGGGGGGGAATTGTCATCGCGCCACTCCTTGGTGTGTGGAGTGCCTCAGGGTGCAATTCTCTCCCCGATGCTTTTTAACATCTTTATGCGCCCCCTCGCCCAGCTTGTCCGGAGTTTTGGGTTGGGTTGCCATCAGTATGCTCATGACACCCAACTCTATCTGTTGATGGATGGCCATCCTGACTCGGCCCCAGACACACTGACCAGATGTCTGGAAGCTGTGGCTGGATGGTTACGTGGGAGCCGGTTGAAGTGAAATCCTTCGAAGACAGAGGTCCTCTGGCTGGGACGGGGCGATATGGGATTGAGGGGGCAACTCCCATCTCTTGCGGGGGTGCAATTAGTGCCAGCATCGTCCGTTAAGAGTTTGGGTGTAATCTTCGACACCTCCCTCTCCATGGAGGTGCAGATTACAGCTATAACAAAGGCGGCATTTTTTCATCTCCGCCAAGCTAAGCAGTTGGCCCCTTATCTCTCTCGCCCTGACCTAGCCACTGTGATCCATGCGACGGTCACCTCCAGACTGGATTATTGTAACTCGCTCTACGTGGGGCTGCCCTTGAGACTGACCCAGAAACTCCAGCGGGTGCAGAATGCCGTGGCGAGACTCCTTATGGGGTCTTCGCTGCGAGATCACATTCACCCGGTACTATACCAGCTGCACTGGCTCCCGGTGGAGTACAGGAGAAAGATACAGTGTTTATAGAGTGCTGGTTTTAACCTTTAAAGCCCTATACGGCCTAGGACCCTCGTACCTACGGGACCGCCTCTCCTGGTATGCCCCACAGAGAAACCTAAAGTCTGCCAATAATAACATCCTCAAGGTCCCAGGCCTCAGAGAGGTTAGGCTGGCCTCAACTAGAGCCAGGGCCTTCTCGGCTGTGGCCCCAATCTGGTGGAATGCTCTGTCACAAGAGACTAGGGCCCTGCGGGACCTGACATCTTTCCGCAGGGCCTGCAAGACAGAGTTGTTCCACCAGGCCTTTGGTCAGGGCGCAGCCTGACTCCCTCCTCTGGCAACCTGCACATAATTTTGCTTAATTGGTTGCCTTCAATTTGATTTAATTAATTTTTATAATGAAATATTTTTAGATTGTGTAACTATTTTACTGTTTGATTATTTGATTGTTGTTAGCCGCCCTGAGCCCGGCTTCGGCTGGGGAAGGGCGGGATATAAATAAAATTTATTATTATTATTATTATTATTATTATTATTATTATTATTATTATTATTATTATTATTATAAAACGGTTGCAAGTCAGCTTGGTTCTCTACTTGCCGCAGAACTCACGACGGAGAGAATCTGCGCCGTGATTCTCAATGAGAAAGATCGCCTTGCTGCAATAGATGTCAAAGACAGGGGGAGAGAAGCTCGGAGTTCTGACACCCCCACTGCTATTGCTAGTGAAGAACAGGCTGTTGCTTTGAACGTTGTCCATTGTTTCAATTGTGGACAGACTAGGCATCTTCAGCGGAATTGTAAGAAGCCATGTCAACACAAAGGAGCTAAGGGGAGCTCTGCAAAGCCTGAAGCGTCAGGCAAAAGTCGTACCAAGTCCCAGGTGAAACCTGCAAAAGACTTCCGGTCAGCACCAGCGACAAATGGCGGATTCCCTCTGAGCTCCGGAGGGAATCGGCTCCACGGGGACAGGGTCTGACTGCTGCGGCGAAGCGGGACCCGAAGAAATCTCAGGCGGGGAAGCCTGAGAACTTGGAGACTCGGCGGGCTCCGTTTGCGCCCCCCTTTTTAAAGGCTCTGGAACGGAAAGGGAGTGTGTGGCGCGGAGAGCGCTGATTTCTTTCTGGACAATTGGAAGCTAAAGCAACTACCCGTGAGTAGGAGTAAGCAAGTAATTGGAAGAAAAATTTAGTTAATTTGGCACCGAAACGGGAAAGGCACAAACAGGAAGTCTGCCTCTTCCGACTTGTAAATAGATTAAAGTAAAGAGACTGTAAAGCTGTAACCCTGAAAGACGACTTTTAAAGGTCAAATCCAGCACCAAAAAAGACGACTCCCCTCCGGTTTGCAGGAGTGGAGGGGGGAGAACCGAGCATTATTTTACCTGCAAGAAAAGAGGGTGTAAATATATTTCTGCTGTCTCGGAAATCTGGGAACGGACTGCCTATGACAGGGAAGGTCGACCAGTGGGAAGAATTGTCTGCATGTTAAGGGTAAAGAATATTGACACTTTGAGAAAGATACAGTGTTTATAGATCTGCCTTTGACTATAAAGTAACTTTTTAGAGACACTGAAACTTTTCTAAAAGCATTGAAACTCTGGCTTTTGAGGGATATTGGAACTTTTAAGAACTATACTTGTTTTTAACAGTTGCATAGTGAAGTTGGAAGGGTGTCCCCCTAGAGGAGACTACGTTGTAACAACTATTTTGTCATCAAGTTACCAAGCTCTGGAAAATTACTTTGCAAAACAAACTCACCAAGCGTGTGACTGACCTTGGGCTTGTTATGGCAGATGGGAAAGGGAAGATAGAGCTGGTGAGTGGCATACAGGATAAAACTACCAGATCCGGCAGACAATACAAGACTGATATTACTTTTCAGAGAAGGGCCTCAACATCTGGAGCGGCAGGCACAGTAGGAGCTGCTGCTTCGCAAGTAAAATCAAAAGCTATGTCATCTGAAGAGCTATTGGCTCAGGCACTTGGCAAAATTGATGCATCTTTGGAAAAATTAGCCAAACAGGTTGCAGAGACAAATAAACAAGTAGCTGGGGCCTCAGCAAAAATAGATTTGAACACTCCAAGTATTAATGAACTGGGGAACAAGGTGAACTCCAATACACAGTCCATTGAAAAACTATTAGAGGAATCAGCCTCGACTCGACAGATTGCAGAGGAAGCTAAGGATATTGCAACTGCTGTTCAAGAGAAGATACCACCGGTATATAAGAAATTAGAGGATCATGATCTGACACTGTCTATGATTGAATTACAAAGAAAGGAGAGAAACCTAAGAATTAGAGCAGTACCTGAAAGTGAGAAAGACAACTTGATAGACTTCCTTACAAAGGAATTCACAGACTTTTGGCAACAAGACCTGGGGAAAGATGAATTCAAGATAGTGAGCAAGAGCAAGAGATTGTTTGATCACCTTAAGAACAAAAGAAGAAAGAGATAAAATCTTGAATCTGCACTACCAAAGAACCTTGGAAATTGAAGGCTCATTTGTTGAGTCCTTCAAGGATATACCTAAACACATTTTGGATATAAGGGCTTATTATAAAGATCTTGTCAGCCTACTTAGAAGAAATAAAATACTCTTCAGGTGGGAATTTCCCCAAGGTTTATCTTTTAAATACAAAGGAAGGAAAATAAGAATAAGGACAGTGAATGATAAAGACAAGTTTCTGAAAGATCACGAGGAGGACTTACAGAAGGAAGTGGAATCAGGGGAGGAGCTGACTGCATCAGGAAAAGGAATTCTAGACATAGCAAACTTGTCATTTGGATTCCCGGGCCCAGGGAAAGACACACCACCGACAGAAGAACAACAACAACTCGGTGCAGTTGGAGGGAAAGCTAAGTAACTTACCATGGCTCTGCAACTTTTAACCTGGAATTGTAATGGACTGAATTCCCCTCGGAAGAGGAAATCTGTTTTTCATGTATTAAGGAAAGAACAATTGGACTTGATTTGTTTAAAAGAAACACATGTAATGAGGCTACACAGGAAAATGCTTATTAATAAGAGATTGGGACAAGAATTTATTTCGTATGACAAAGTTAAAAAGAGAGGCTTGGTGATATATGCAAATGAGAAATTGCTACCAAAATTTCATAGAATCATAGAATCATAGAGTTGAAAGAGACCACAAGGGCCATTGAGTCCAACCCCCTGCCAAGCAGGAAACACCATCAGAGCACTCCTGACATATGGTTGTCAAGCCTCTGCTTAAAGACCTCCAAAGAAGGAGACTCCACCACACTCCTTGGCAGCAAATTCCACTGTCGAACAGCTCTTACTGTCAGGAAGTTCTTCCTAATGTTTAGGTGGAATTTTCTTTATTGTAGTTTGGATCCATTGCTCCGTGTCCGCTTCTCTGGAGCAGCAGAAAACAACCTTTCTCCCTCCTCTATGTGACATCCTTTTATATATTTGAACATGGCTATCATATCACCCCTTAACCTCCTCTTCTCCAGGCTAAACATGCCCAGCTCCCTTAGCCGTTCCTCATAAGGCATCGTTTCCAGGCCTTTGACCATTTTGGTTGCCCTCCTCTGGACACGTTCCAGTTTGTCAGTGTCCTTCTTGAACTGTGGTGCCCAGAACTGGACACAGTACTCCAGGTGAGGTCTGACCAGAGCAGAATACAGTGGCGCTATTACTTCCCTTGATCTAGATGCTATACTCCTATTGATGCAGCCCAGAATTGCATTGGCTTTTTTAGCTGTCGCGTCACACTGTTGGCTCATGTCAAGTTTGTGGTCAACCAAGACTCCTAGATCCTTTTCACATGTACTGCTCTCAAGCCAGGTGTCCCCCATCTTGTATTTGTGCCTCTCATTTTTTTTTGCCCAAGTGCAATACTTTACATTTCTCCCTGTTAAAGTTCATCTTGTTTGTTTTGGCCCAGTTCTCTAATCTGTCAAAGTCGTTTTGAAGTGTGATCCTGTCCTCTGGGGTGTTAGCCACCCCTCCCAGTTTGGTGTCATCTGCAAATTTGATCAGGATGCCCTTGAGTCCATCATCCAAGTCGTTGATAAAGATGTTGAATAAGACCGGGCCCAAGACAGAACCCTGTGGCACCCCACTAGTCACTCTTCTCCAGGATGAAGAGGAACCACTTATACCGAAAACAGAGACTGAAAAGACTCAACTTAAGAACTACCGTCCCATATCCTTATTAAATGTGGATTACAAAATTTTTGCTGATATTTTGGCTAAGAGGCTGAAAAAAGTACTGATTGAAGAGATTCATAAGGACCAAGCGGGTTTTCTGCCGGGAAGACATTTATCTGATAATCTGAGGAACGTAATTGACATTTTGGAAAAGTTAGAAGTGAATATAAACACTAAAGCAGTTTTGATATTCGTGGATGCAGAGAAAGCCTTTGATAATATATCTTGGAGTTTTATGAAAAAGAACTTGCAGGGTATGGGGGTAGGCCAAGGTTTTGAAAATGGTATAGGTGCAATATATTCTGAACAAAAGGCTAAATTAATTGTAAATAATGTGGTTACGGAACAATTTAAGATAGAAAAAGGAACATGACAGGGGTGCCCAATTTCCCCATTGCTTTTTATATCGGTCCTGGAGGTTCTGCTCAATATGATCAGAAGAGACCGGCAGGTTAAAGGTATACAGGTCGGAGCTAAACAATATAAATTGAGAGCATTTGCAGGTAACCTAGTTTTGACGTTACAGGAGCCAGAGTCTAGTACCAAAAGAGTATTAGAATTAATTCAAGAGTTTGGTCAGGTGGCAGGATTTAAATTGAACAAATTAAAAACTAAGGTTTTGGAGAAAAACTTAACATCATTGGAAAGAGAGAAGTTCCAGAATGAAACAGGTTTGACTGTGGTTAAGAAAGTGAAATACTTGGGGATTAATATGACAGCTAAAAATGGAAATTTGTTTAAAGATAACTATGAAAAATGCTGGACGGAAGTTAAAAAAGATTTAGAAATTTGGTCAAACTTGAAGCTTTCCTTGTTAGGTCGAATTGCTGTTATAAAGATGAATGTATTGCCAAGAATGTTATTTTTGTTTCAATCATTGCAAATTTTGGACAAAATGGACTGTTTCAAGAAGTGGCAGAGAGACATTTCTAGATTTGTCTGGCAGGGCAAGAAGCCCAGAATAAAATTTAAAATATTAACTGATGCAAAGGATAGAGGTGGATTTGCCCTGCCAGACTTTAAACTCTACTATGAATCAGCGGCATTTTGCTGGCTGAAAGAATGGCTGCTTCTTGAGAACACAGACATTTTGGATTTAGAAGGTTTTAATAACGTTTTTGGGTGGCATGCATACTTGTGGTATGACAAGGTTAAAGCACATAAAGCATTTAAAAATCATATTGTCAGAAGAGCATTGTTTAATGTCTGGATAAGATATAAAGATTTACTTGAAAATAAAACCCCAAGGTGGTTGTCACCGATGGAAGCAAAGGCCCAGAAAAAGCTCAATATGGAGGCCAAATGGCCGAAATATTGGGAAATTTCGGAACAAGAAGGAGATAAACTGAAATTACAGAGTTTCGAGAAATTAAAAAGTAAAGTGAGAGATTGGCTCCATTATTATCAGATAATGGAGGCCTACAATTTGGATAAAAAAGTTGGCTTCCAGGTGGAAAATACTAAACTGGAAACAGAACTGTTAGAACCCAAAACCAAGATTTTGTCAAAAATGTATAACTTGCTGTTGAAATGGAATACTCAGGATGAAACGGTTAAATCTGTCATGATTAAATGGGCACAAGATGTTGGACATAATATTAATTTTGCTGACTGGGAACAGTTGTGGACCACCGGAATGAAATTTACGGCATGTAATGTCTTAAGAGAAAATATTATGAAAATGATTTACAGGTGGTACATGACCCCAGTCAAGCTCGCAAAAATCTATCTATCATTTGCCCGATAACAAATGTTGGAAATGTAAAGAAATGGAAGGTACATTCTTTCACCTTTGGTGGACGTGCCCAAAGATTAAGGCTTTCTGGGAGATGATATATAATGAACTGAAAAAGGTATTTAAGTATACCTTCCTGAAAAAACCAGAGGCCTTTCTCCTGGCCAATTGGTGCCAAAGAAGGACAGAACTTTTTTTATGTATGCAACGACAGCAGCAAGAATACTTATTGCAAAGTATTAGAAGACGCAAGATTTGCCCACTTTGGGAGAATGGCAGATGAAGCTGATTGACTGTATGGGACTGGCAGAAATGGCTGGCAGAATCCGTGACCAGGGAGAAGAGTCGGCAGAGGAAGATTGGGAAAAATTTAAGGACTATTTACAAAAATATTGCAAAATTAAGGAATGTTGAATGATGTTGGATTGAAATTAAGCGGTTTTCAGCTGTAATGGTAAAAGGAATTTGATAAAATGGTTTTCTTTTATTCAAAGTTATAATAATCTAAGAAAATACGGTGTTTTTTTCTTCTTTTTCTTTTTAAGCTGTAATGCTTTGAGATAAGGATTTGCTGTATGAATAATCTGAATTGGATATACAAGAAGGGGAGGTATGAGGAGGTCGGGGAAAGATGTTATGAGAAAATAAGCTGTGAAATTTATGTGTTTTTGGGTTTTTTTGTTCTTTTTTCTTTTTGTTTGTAAAAATTGGAAACTCTAATAATTTTTTTTTTAAAAAAAGAAAGAAACCTGCAAAAGCATTGCTGTCAACAAAAGCCGCATTTTCAACGGAGAACGCTTTTGTTCTTGACACGGGATGCACACAGCACATGACATCGCACAGAGATCTGTTTTCAACATTTAAGAAGCAAAGCTTCACTGTGAAACAGGCCAATGGCCAGGAGCTGAAAGCGACCGGGTTTGGAACTGTGCATCTTGAAAGTCTGAACTTGACTATAAACAATGTGTATTTGGTTCCTGATGTAAAATTCAATCTGCTGAGTGTTTCGCAGATCACAAAGAAAGGACTGACTTTGTCCTATGATAGAGAAAGCTGCAAAATCTTCAAAGATGGAGAGCTGTATCTTTCTGCCAGAGAGAAAGATGGGCTGTATTTGTTGACTTTTAATCAAAATGATTGCATAAATTGTAATGCATCTGAATCTAACATGATTTCTTTCGCAGGTGTGTAGAATCATAGAATCATAGAATCATAGAGTTGGAAGAGACCACAAGGGCCATCGAGTCCAACCCCCTGCCAAGCAGGAAACACCATCAGAGCACTCCTGACATATGGTTGTCAAGCCTCTGCTTAAAGACCTCCAAAGTAGGAGACTCCACCACACTCCTTGGCAGCAAATTCCACTGTCGAACAGCTCTTACTGTCAGGAAGTTCTTCCTAATGTTTAGGTGGAATCTTCTTTCTTGTAGTTTGGATCCATTGCTCCGTGTCCGCTTCTCTGGAGCAGCAGAAAACAACCTTTCTCCCTCCTCTATGTGACATCCTTTTATATATTTGAACATGGCTATCATATCACCCCTTAACCTCCTCTTCTCCAGGCTAAACATGCCCAGCTCCCTTAGCCGTTCCTCATAAGGCATCGTTTCCAGGCCTTTGACCATTTTGGTTGCCCTCCTCTGGACACGTTCCAGTTTGTCAGTGTCCTTCTTGAATTGTGGTGCCCAGAACTGGACACAGTACTCCAGGTGTGGTCTGACCAGAGCAGAATACAGTGGCACTATTACTTCCCTTGATCTAGATGCTATACTCCTATTGATGCAGCCCAGAATTGCATTGGCTTTTTTAGCTGCCGCGTCACACTGTTGGCTCACGTCAAGTTTGTGGTCAACCAAGACTCCTAGATCCTTTTCACATGTACTGCTCTCAAGCCAGGTGTCACCCATCTTGTATTTGTGCCTCTCATTTTTTTTTCCAAGTGCAATACTTTACATTTCTCCCTGTTAAAATTCATCTTGTTTGTTTTTGCCCAGTTCTCTAATCTGTCAAGGTCGTTTTGAAGTGTGATCCTCTCCTCTGGGGTGTTAGCCACCCCTCCCAGTTTGGTGTCATCTGCAAATTTGATCAGGATGCCCTTGAGTCCATCATCCAAGTCGTTGATAAAGATGTTGAATAAGACCGGGCCCAAGACAGAACCCTGTGGCACCCCACTAGTCACTCTTCTCCAGGATGAAGAGGAACCATTGATGAGCACCCTTTGGGTTCGGTCAGTCAGCCAGTTACAAATCCACTGAGTGGTAGCATAGTCAAGACCGCATTTTACCAGCTTCTTTACAAGAATATCATGGGGCACCTTGTCGAATGCCTTGCTGAAATCAAGGTAGGCTACATCCACTGCGTTCCCTTCATCTACCAGGCTTGTAATTCTGTCAAAAAACGAGATCAGGTTAGTCTGACATGACTTATTTTTCAGAAATCCATGCTGACTATTGGTGATCACAGCATTCCTTTCTAGGTGCTCACAGACTGTTTGCTTAATGATCTGCTCCAGAATCTTCCCTGGTATTGATGTCAGACTGACTGGGCGGTAATTATTTGGGTCCTCTCTTTTCCCCTTTTTGAAAATAGGGACAACATTAGCCCTCCTCCATTCTGCCGGGACTTCGCCTGTTCTCCAGGAATTCTCAAAGATGACTGCCAGTGGTTCTGAGATCACACCTGCTAGTTCTTTTAATACTCTTGGATGCAGTTCATCTGGCCCTGGAGACTTGAATACATCTAAACTAGCCAAGTATTCTTGTACTATCTCCTTAGTTATTCTGGGCTGTGTTTCCTTTGCTGAATCATTTGCTCCAAATTCTTCAGGTCGGGCATTGTTTTCTTTATCGGAGAAGACTGAGGCAAAGAAGGCATTGAGGAGTTCAGCCCTTTCTGTGTCCCCTGTTTGCATTTCACCATCTTCTCCTCTGAGTGACCCCACTGTTTCTTTGTTCTTCCTTTTGCTACGAACATACCCATAAAAGCCTTTTTTGTTGCTTTTAACCTCTCTAGCAAGCCTGAGTTCATTCTGTGCTTTAGCTTTTCTGACTTTGTGTCTACACGTGCTGGCTATTTGTTTGAATTCCTCTTTGGTGGTTTCCCCCCTTTTCCATTTTTTGTACACATCCTTTTTTAATCTTAATTCAGTTAAAAGTTCTTTAGATAGCCACCCTGGTATCTTTTAGGCACCTTCCATGTTTCCGTCTCATTGGTATTGCCTGACCTTGTGCTTTTACTATCTCCCTCTTAACAAACTCCCAGCCATCATGAACTCCCTTTCCTTTTAGTATTGCTGTCCATGAGATCTCACCCAGCACTTCCCTAAGTTTTATGAAGTCGGCTTTCTTAAAGTCAAGAAATTGAGTCCTAGTATGCTTGGCTGCTCCTTTCCGCTGTATCGTAAACTTCAGAAGAGCATGATCACTCGCGCCTAATGATCCATCCACATCTACCCCACTAACCAGGTCATCAACATTGGTTAGGACCAGATCTAAAATGGCTGTTCCTCTTGTTGCTTCTCCCACTTTCTGGACAATGAAGTTGTCTGCAAGGCCAGTGAGGAATCTGTTTGACCTTATGCTCTTGGCTGAGTTTGACGTCCAACAAATATCCGGGTAATTGAAGTCCACCATTACTACTATCTCCCTTCCTTTTGCATGCTTGGCCATCTGTTCCAGGAAGGCATCATCTATGTCCTCCGTTTGGCTTGGGGATCTATAGTAAACTCCCACAATCAGGTCTCTGTTATTCTTCTCTCCCTTAATTTTGACCCAAATGCTCTCACTTTGGCTTTGAGGATCTAAATCTTGGATCTCTTCACACGTATACACATCCCTGACATATAACGCCACTCCTCCTCCTTTCTTGTCTGGTCTGTTTCTCTGAAATAGATTGTATCCCCCCATTATTACATTCCAATCGTGGGACTTATCCCACCAGGTTTCAGTGATGCCTATTATGTCATATTTAGTTTGCTGTACCAAGAGCTCAAGCTCATCTTGTTTATTTCCCATGCTTTGCGCATTAGTGTACAGACATTGAAGTCCATTAATCATTCCCCCGTGTCTCTTATTTAAGGATTTTTTCCTCCCACCACTAGGTCCACGTGCTGTTTGCTCCATTTGGTCTATGACATTTGGATGATCATCTTCATTCATTGATAGTCTCCTACCTTCAGGAGCACTGTCTCCCTCCCCCACATTAGTCAGTTTAAAGCCCTCCTGATGAGGTTTCTGAGATTTTTGGCAAAAACATTTCTCCCAACCGTTGTGAGGTGCAGCCCATCACTTGCCAGAAGTCCATCTTCAAGAAACTGCAGTCCGTGATCTAAGAATCCAAACCGTTCCTGTTTACACCATTTGCGAAGCCAGCTGTTCACTTCCACTATTTTCCCCTCTCTCCCTGGGCCACGTCGTTCAACTGGGAGGACAGACGAGATGACAATTTGTGCATTTAGTTGCTTCAATTTCCTGCCGAGAGCCTCGTAGTCTCTTTTGATCTTCTGGAGGCTATTGCTTGCAGTGTCATTGGTTCCCACATGAACCAAGAGGAAGGGGTATTTGTCAGTGGGTTTTATGATTCCTTGCAGTCGTTCAGTTACATCTTGGATCTTAGCCCCGGGGAGATAGCACAGTTCCCGTGACATCTTGTCAGGCCCACAGATCACTGCTTCTGTTCCCCTCAGTAGGGAATCCCCTATCACCACTACACGCCTCCTCTTGGGTTTGGTCGGGGTTCTTCCGTGAGCTGTCCGTTCCAAGGTCGCCTGCACATTCTCTGAGGACTGACTTTGCTCCTCGTCTTCATATACCTGATCGACTGTAATGAGGGAGAGATCCTCAAATGGAGTCTGCTCTTTGTCTTCCATGCTAGGGGAGAGGACCTCAAAGTGATTGTGTATTTCTAAACAATCAGAGTGAACCCTGGGCCTCCTACTTCTTTGAGTCACGTTTCTCCATATATCTGGCTCCTGTGTTGGTGAACTAGCCTCCTTCTCAGGGGAGTCCCCTGTCTCCTCCTTGGTGGAGACGGTGTGCTCTGTTGCTTCCAAGAAGAGCTCCAGCTCTCTAATTCTTTGGAGCGTAGCTACACGTTCCTCCAGTTGCTGGACTTTGTCTTTTAAAAGGGCAATCAACATGCAATTGCTGCAGGTAAACCTGCCTGCAACCTTTGGCAAGATGGCAAACATTGCGCAGGAATTGCAGGCGACTGCAGCTGTTCCCTCCCCTTCCATCTTGAGATCGTGTCGTTGGGGGTGGCTACAGAGGTCCTCCATCATAAAAAGCTTGAAGACAGGACAAATAACTCCCCCCCCCAAAAAAAAAAACGTCCAGAAGACGACGCAAGTAATCAAAGCTTTTCAGCGAGTGTATGCTGATGTGATTGGTCCTCTAGCACCATCTAGAGGCAATGCAAGATATTATCTTGTGTGTGTGGATTATTTCTCTCATTATGTGTGGGTATATATATTGCAGAAACCACAAGAAGCCTTAGAAAGGTTTAAAGAATTTTGTGACAAGGTTAAGAATGTTCATAATGCTAACATTGATTGTCTTTTCACAGATGAAAAGCCAGTTTTTCTTTTACAGGATTTTCAGGATTTCCTGGATAAGAAAGGGATAAGGCACAAGACACAAGACTGCTGTTTCTGCAGAAGCATGGAACAGAAGTGTCTGTGTGCAAGTGAACAAAGAATTGTAAAATGGCATGAAGGCACAATTGCTGAGTTCACATTTGCCACATGAGTATTGGGCGGAGTCGATATTGTGTTATTGTTAGTCTTGATTGAGAAAGGTTTCAAAAGATTTGGGAAGTTCTCCTTTTGAGAAGCTGTTCCGTAGAAAACCTTTTGTTGCCCATTTTAAGGTTTTTGGGTCTCATGTGAAGACAGAAGCTCCAGGTGGAGTAAAGAATGCTAGAGGCATTTTTGTGGGTTATGAAAAGGGTCTCTACAGAGTAATTTTGTCTGAATCTGGTCAGGTGATTCTCAGAAAATTTCTAGAGAGTGCTCCTGAACAGGAGAGAGTAATTGTTCACACATTTCCCACTGAGGACAATTCAGATGTTGACGATGATTTTACTGATTACAGTGGTACTCAGAGTGACAGTGATAGCTCAAAGAGCTCAGTTGACACAGTCATTGAGAGGAAATCTCACACAATGGCTAGACCTTCACAAATGAAGGATGAACCACTGTTTACTATTGGAACTGGTTCTCCAAAGAGTCCTGAGACTGAACCAGTGAGCAAAGAGGATCAGCACCTCATACGTAGGTCTGAGAGAGCTACAAAGGGTGTACCACCCAAGAGATATTCAAAAGAGTTTGCTAACTTAGCTGTTGCATGTGTTACTATTGTTGACAAGTCAAGACAGGTTGAAGCTGTGTCTAAGTCAGAGACAAAGACACAACAGGGAGTTGCTAAGTGTAACACTACATTCCCTAGCCAAGGTAATGCAGATGCACTCATTCCTTGGAAGTCAGACTACCAGAGAGGTACACTGGGGAAACCAGTGGCGGGTAGTTCCAAGGGTGGAACTGAAACAACAGGGGAGTGTTATATGTATAACAACTGTTTGTTTTCTTCTCTGGATCACGCTTTGCTCGCAGCGCACATTGATTCATATGGGGGAGTATGTTACGATATAGAAGCAATGCGGCCGCGAGCTGGTAGCTTGAAAGCAAAACATAATGGGAATGTTGGGACTGTTCCATGGGAAACAGAGGGACAGTCAATTCACAGTGCAGAGGGCGCCGGAATTAGCTGAGAGTGTAATATGAGCTGTACAGGAAGTACAGGTGGAGTTTGTCTCTCGGCAGTTGGAGTTTGAAGAGAGCAGTCGTGTTTTTCTGTAACGCTGCAAAGACAGAAATAAAGGCATGTAAATACGTTTCTGTCTATTTCTTTCCCCTGCCGGGGGGGGGCAGGAAAGAGGGGTGTTGTAATGGGATGATTAGCTGCTTGTGCGTAAAATCGTGCTCCCTCAGAGTTTGTGCGACTCCACAAACCTCTGTGTGTGACAGAGCTCCACAAACATGTCTGCTCTTAGTCACTCGTAGAGTCTGACAGTGGCTGTCTGCGGAAGCGTTTCCAGCAAAGAAGCTCCTTAACGGAAACGCGTCTCCTGGACTCACGGCGTGACAGTTTCCGGCGAGGTGTGGGTCTCCCTATGGGAGACTCCGATACCTCCCCACTGTTCTCGCTGGAAGCGTCTCTGAGCCCTCCCTCCTGCTCGCATTCCCTCGGAGATCCACTTCTCCCCCTGCTGGTTCCTGCCTCAGCTGTTGAGTCTCTTTCTTCCTCCCTGAGACCCTCCACCGCCTGATGCTCCGATGGCAGTTCCCTGACATCCACCTCCCCTCCAGGGCCCCCCTCACCCCCTCCCATTTCCTCTTCCCTGGGAGGTGAAGGGTTAAAACCCCGAAAAGAATCTTCTTCATCTTCAGACGTCTCGAACAATTCCCTCCATCGATCGCCGTCCTGGCTAGCTGAATCCTCCTCCTCTTCGGAATCTGTGAACCCCTCCAACTCCTCTTCCTCGTCGGTGGTGGCAAAGTATTCCCTTCGGAACCTCGCTACAGGCTGAGGTTTGCGTGGGAACCTCTGATGAAAAGTTTCTATTAAAAATTCGTCATTGACATCCTCTGCCCTAACCCAGGTGTTTTCCGACTCCGGTTCCCCTTCCCACATTACCAAATACTCAACTTGATCTCCCTTCCACCTGGAATCGAGGATCTCCGCTACATGGTAGCTGTGTTCCTTCTCCTCCATTGCTGGTCCCCTAGTGACCCTCCCTTCACTGTCCCCTTTATACGGTGACAGCAATGACCTGTGGAAAACTGGGTGCAGCTTCATGTGGTTCGGTAACCGGAGTCTGAAAGCCACTGGGTTGACCTGCTGCATGACTTCAAATGGTCCCAGCCTTTTGGGTCTTAACTTCTTACAACCCCCCTTAGATCCAGCTTTGTAAAAATCTTTCCCTTCCTCACCCTGGTCAAAATATCATCAATCCTGGGCATAGGGAAAGTCACTGGTTCAGTCACTGCATTTAACCTCCTAAAATCACATACAAGTCTCGGCTTGTCCGTGTGCTTTTTATCCACAAAAAACACTGGGCTACCCCCCGCTGCTTTGGACTCTCTGATGAAGCCCCTCTTCAGGTTCTTGTCAATAAATTCTCGCAACTCCTGCATTTCTCTGTCTGACATGGCATACAACTTGCCCACAGGAAGCTGTGCTCCAGGGAGTAAATTGATCTGGCAATCAAAGGGCCTATGAGGGGGTAGTTGGTCAGCTTCCTTCTCGCTGAACACGTCGCTGAGATCTGCATACTGTGGTGGTACCTTCACCTTCTCCATTACTTCAGTCCCTGCTAGGGTGGCTTGGGCCCCTGCTGAACCCTTTTCCCCTTTGCAGTGTTCTAGGCAATGTGCTGAACCAAAGGAAACCACTCTTTGATGCCAGCCCACCAGCGGATCATGTAGCGCTAGCCAGCTCATTCCCAAAATAATGGGAGCGCCTCCCAAGGTGGCCACATTAAACGCTATCAGTTCTGTGTGCCTTGCCACCCTCATTATCATTGGGACGGTCTGCAAGCTGACTCCTCCTCCCAACAACTCCCTGCCATCGATCGTGGTCACCTGCAGGGGGTTGCTTAAAGGGATAGTCTGTATCTGGTGTTCAGCAGCAAACTCCTTGCTCATAAAATTGCAGGAGCTGCCTGAGTCCAACAGCGCCTTTATTTTTAGGGGGTGTCCATTTTGCAGCTCTAGCGACACATCAATAACTAGAGCAGGTTGAGGAGCTTCTGGCACGGGCACTTTCACTGCTCTTTGGCCTGGCTGCAGTGCCCTGACTGTGGCAACCAGGCGTTGGCTTTTACCTGCTCCGTTTCTCCCTGCTCTCCTCCCTCAACAGCTCCCACCATCCCTTGCCATTCCTTCCTCTGGGGGCAGACTCTGGCAAAGTGGCCTGGCTGTTGGCAGAGATAGCATTTCCGGGCGCCTTTTCCCTCCTTCTTAACCCCCTCACTGGGTTTAGAAAATGCGCGCGCGCGCGCTGTTCCAATTTCCATCGGCTCTGCCGGCGGGAAAGCTGGCTCAGGAATGTCTGGAATGCGGAACTCCTTCCAACGTTCCCCTCTCCCTTCCCGCCTCTCCAAGGCTCTTGCCTCCTGACGCGCTCCTATGGTCAGCGCAGATTTGGTCAGCTGATCCATAGACACCGCCCTGGGGCTCCGGGACAGCTCGTCTTTCACAGCCGAAGAAAGACCTTCTTCAAATAGCATCTGAATAGGTGCCGCCGATAAATCCCAACCCAGTCTGTGAATCAGCATGGTAAACTCAGTCCAGTACTCACGGACAGATCGGCTTCCCTGCTTGCAAGCCATTAGCTGTCTGCGCACCACCCCTTCCTCAATATCGCTGGAAAACATGATATCCATTGCTCTAAAGAACTTCATCGTGTCCTTTAGGACGTCATTGTGCGTCGCCATTAGGGGTCGAACCCAGTCCCGCGCCCCTTTCTCAAGATGCCCAATTACGAAAGCAACTCGCGATTCCTCATCAGGGAACTCATCGAACTGCACATTAAGGGCATATTGCATCTCTGTCCTAAAGGCATGGTAGTCCTTGGGGTCCCCCCCAAACTTCTGCACCAATCCTGGTACCTTTCTGGGGAACTGAGTGGCTCTCCCCTTCTTGTCTGCATCCTGAGCCCTTCTCTCCTCCAGCCTCGCCGTCTGCAGCGCAAGTTGGACTTCCAACGCTCGGTACCTTTCTTCCAAGCTTGGACCAGCTCCAACTCCTGCTCCTCCGCTTCCGGCTGGTTCGCTCATGATGCTTTCTCCTGCACAGGCAGCGTACAGAGACTGTCAGACTGCTGTAATGGGTTGATTAGCTGCTTGTGCGTAAAATCGTGCTCCCTCAGAGTTTGTGCGACTCCACAAACCTCTGTGTGTGACAGAGCTCCACAAACATGTCTGCTCTTAGTCACTCGTAGAGTCTGACAGTGGCTGTCTGCGGAAGCGTTTCCAGCAAAGAAGCTCCTTAACGGAAACGCGTCTCCTGGACTCACGGCGTGACAGTTTCCGGCGAGGTGTGGGTCTCCCTATGGGAGACTCCGATACCTCCCCACTGTTCTCGCTGGAAGCGTCTCTGAGCCCTCCCTCCTGCTCGCATTCCCTCGGAGATCCACTTCTCCCCCTGCTGGTTCCTGCCTCAGCTGTTGAGTCTCTTTCTTCCTCCCTGAGACCCTCCACCGCCTGATGCTCCGATGGCAGTTCCCTGACAGGTGTGTTCTTCTCACGCTGAGAAGGATCGCCTATCGCGACCTAGCAATGCAGACAGGGAGGTCATCAGGAGATCAAGCCAGGTGCCTGGAGAGTTGCCAGTTTGTCCTGATAAAGGCTTGATTCCCAACAGTATCCACAGGTTTATCCACATGCTCGACAGTGGGGAGCACCAAGTGAGGGGTGTCACCTCCTATCTGCTCTTGGCTTGCAGTTATATCTTGTACGCCTGCCCCAAATGAGTACTACGTGGAGAAGATACACCCACTTGAAGAGTCGAATGCACCAGCGTACACTATGGGCCTTCGAACGCACTACTGGGTGAGCAGCCCAAACCCAGCACCCAACCAATACACCCTTCCACAGACACTGCGTCCAAAGCTGCCTGTCAAACCTGCAGCTCCCTGCCTCTCAATGGCATCCAGTGCCTCTGTGTGGGGCTATGCTAAAGACCTGGTGAGAGGGCCTGGCCCGGCAATGAATACCATACCTGAACCAGATGTTTACCTGTGCCACCAGCCATCCTACAGCATCTCCCAAAGGTTTGCTTCCTCCAGCAAGAACTATACACCAGGACCCCCTGACTACAATGCGGAGCTGGTCACCACCGACAAACCCAGAGCCCCACAGTTCAGTCTTGGGATTCGTCACTCTGAGTATTCTCATGGCACACCTCCAGTTTGTTTACTCAAAGAGTGAGGGTGGACTCACAGGCCACAGAGGTGACTTGCCCCTTTGGGTAGACCCACCTCCAAATAATTCCATTGTGACACAGTGTCAGGAAGCAGGTGTAAATAGCTTGTTTCAGAGGGAGAGATTCTGATGAACTTTGAACACGTTTGGGCTATGCCAGGGTCAGGTAATTGGGGAGGGGGACTAGATAGCCCTCCTTGGTGAGACAGGGGGTCTGCCTTGGTTCTTGGCAAAATCCTTTCTCTATCCTTCCTCCTTCCAGTGTGCATTACTAGTGAAGTGTTTCTCACCCCACCACTTAATTCGCTTTCTGTTACAGAAGATTATTGGGAAGAAAGCTAAGATGCTCTTTTTGCTCATATAAGAAATAGTTTTATAATTTTATAAGTATTACCTTTTTTTTTTTACAAAGCTCCATAAATATTTATTTTCCTTGCTACTATTCTATTTACACTGAGAATGAAATGCAAAATGAGAGAGCTGTTTTTAATATTGTGTTTTACCAGTGTATATTGAAGAGCCTTCCAAAGAGTGAATTTATAGGGCAGTCTATGTAACTTGTTTACATGTTACTTGCTTTGCGTAAGTAAGTAAATAAATAAATCCAATTTAGATCGCAGTTTTGGATTTTGTCAGCTTGGGATGACTAATGTACCTTCTAACATGCCTATCATCAAACCACATTCATTATGCTCTCAATTGATAAATGTAGGCTACATTGATTATGTTTATGAGCTCTGTGCATCCCTTCCCCCTCCATACCCAGGTGATTCAATGTATGAAAGGGAGAGTGAGACTGGGCTGCTTGGGTATCGTTTTCTATCCTAACCTCTTATTTGTTGCATGCAGCACCATTTCTGTTCTGCTACAGTTTGTCTCCTGCCAGCAAATATGTTATTTGTCTTGTCTGCTGGTGGTGAAATTATGGCACTTCACATCAGTCTCAAGGTTGAGGGTGCCTCTTGCCCACAACACATACACAGAATTTCCTCTAAGAGAAATGCTGGTTCTTAGCTCTCTCCTCCTAATCTAGATGAGCACCACAAGCCAAAAACCACTTTCTTGGGAAGAAGACTCACTGAACTCACTCACTTCACAATAAGAATGCGTAAGAACCAGGCTCTAAACTGCCTTTTTTCAATGTATTATTTATCCTGTAACAGGAATGTTTTCCCACTATTCTATTCTTCTATAAACCAGATGGGAACTAAGCTGCTCTTGCTCCATGTATCATTTTTACAGCACTTCCAGCCAACTGTATCCAACCTCTTTGCAAGTGCATGAGTGAAATATTATTATTAATAATTCAATTTTTTAATAATCTTTTAGCAAAAGATTTCAGGGTGGTGTACAACATTAGGAACACATTACAAAACATCAATGAGCAGGGCAGCAGTTGAAGAAGGAGCAAAAAGGGTTTTCTTGTGTGTGTGTGTGTGTGTGTGTGTGTGTGTGTTTCTTTGTGGCTGATTAGCTGTTCTCCCTTTGCAAAGGTCAGAGGGGGCAGGGTTTCTGTTGAGGCAGGGGATTAGCTGTGGGAGGAGCTTATCAGACCTAGCAGGGCAGCAGTTGAAGAAGGAGCAAAAAGGGTTTTCTTGTGTGTGTGTGTTTCTTTGTGGCTGATTAGCTGTTCTCCCTGTGCAAAGGTCAGAGGGGGCAGGGTTTCTGTTGAGGAAGGTGATTAGCTGTGGGAGGAGCTTATCAGACCTAGCAGGGCAGCAGTTGAAGAAGTAGCAAAAAGGGTTTTCTTGTGTGTGTGTGATTCTTTGTGGCTGATTAGCTGTTCTCCCTATGCAAAGGTCAGAGGGGACAGGGTTTCTGTTGAGGCAGGTGATTAGCTGTGGGAAGAGCTTATCAGAGCTTGCAGGGCAGCAGCGCGCGCAGTTTGATCCATCGTGTAGATTTAGGGGAGCTAGTCTCAAACGTTTGTTGGGGGAGACCTAGGGTTTTTTTGTGGGAGGAATTATTTGTCCTGTCTTCACGCTTTTTATGATGGAGGACCGCTGTAGCCACCCCCAATGACACATTCTCAAGATGGAGGGTGAGGGAACAGCTGCAGTCGCCTGCGGTTCCTGCGCAATGTTTGCCATCTTGCCAAAGGTTGCAGGCAGGTTTACCTGCAGCAATTGCATGTTGATTGCCCTCTTAAAAGACAAAGTCCAGCAACTGGAGGAACGTGTAGCTACGCTCCAAAGAATTAGAGAGCTGGAGCTCTTCTTGGAAGCAACAGAGCACACCGTCTCCACCAAGGAGGAGACAGGGGACTCCCCTGAGAAGGAGGCTAGTTCACCAACACAGGAGCCAGATATATGGAGAAACGTGACTCAAAGAAGTAGGAGGCCCAGGGTTCGCTCTGATTGTTTAGAAATACACAATCGCTTTGAGGTCCTCTCCCCTAGCATGGAAGACGAAGAGCAGACTCCATTTGAGGATCTCTCCCTCATTACAGTCGATCAGGTATATGAAGACGAGCAGCAAAGTCAGTCCTCAGGGAATGTGCAGGCGACCTTGGAACGGACAGCTCACGGAAGAACCCCGACCAACCCCAAGAGGAGGCGTGTAGTGGTGATAGGGGATTCCCTACTGAGGGGAACAGAAGCAGTGATCTGTGGGCCTGACAAGATGTCTCGGGAAGTGTGCTGTCTCCCCGGGGCTAAGATTCAAGATGTAACTGAACGACTGCAAGGAATCATAAAACCCACTGACAAATACCCCTTCCTCTTGGTTCATGTGGGAACCAATGACACTGCAAGCAATAGCCTCCAGAAGATCAAAAGAGACTACGAGGCCCTCGGCAGGAAATTGAAGCAACTAAATGCACAAATTGTCATCTCATCTGTCCTCCCAGTTGAACGACGTGGCCCAGGGAGAGAGGGGAAAATAGTGGAAGTGAACAGCTGGCTTCGCAAATGGTGTAAACAGGAACGGTTTGGATTCTTAGATCACGGACTGCAGTTTCTTGAAGATGGACTTCTGGCAAGTGATGGGCTGCACCTCACAACGGTTGGGAGAAATGTTTTTGCCAAGAATCTCAGAAACCTCATCAGGAGGGCTTTAAACTGACTAATGTGGGGGAGGGAGACAGTGCTCCTGAAGGTAGGAGTCCATCAATTGATGAAGATGATCATCCAAATGTCATAGACCAAATGGAGCAAACAGCACGCAGACCTAGTGGTGGGAGGAAAAAATCCTTAAATAAGAGACACGGGGGAATGATTAATGGACTTCAATGTCTGTACACTAATTTGCAAGGCATGGGAAATAAACAAGATGAGCTTGAGCTCTTGGTACAACAAACTAAATATGACATAATAGGCATCACTGAAACCTGGTGGGATAAGTCCCACGATTGGAATGTAATAATGGGGGGATACAATCTATTTCAGAGAAACAGACCAGACAAGAAAGGAGGAGGAGTGGCGTTATATGTCAGGGATGTGTATACCTGTGAAGAGATCCAAGATTTAGAACCTCAATGTCAAAGTGAGAGCATTTGGGTCAAAATTAAGGGAGAGAAGAATAACAGTGACCTCATTGTGGGAGTTTACTATAGATCCCCAAGCCAAACGGAGGACATAGATGATGCCTTCCTGGAACAGATGGCCAAGCATGCAACAGGAAGGGAGTTAGTAGTAATGGGGGACTTCAATTACCCACATATTTGTTGGATGTCAAACTCAGCCAAGAGCATACGGTCAAACAGATTCCTCACTGGCCTTGCAGACAACTTCATTGTCCAGAAAGTGGGAGAAGCAACAAGAGGAACAGCCATTTTAGATCTGGTCCTAACCAATATTGATGACCTGGTTAGTGGGGTAGAAGTGGAAGGATCATTAGGCGTGAGTGATCATGCTCTTCTGAAGTTTACTATACAGCGGAAAGGAGCAGCCAAGCATACTAGGACTCAATTTCTTGACTTTAAGAAAGCCGACTTCATAAAACTTAGGGAAGTGCTGGGTGAGATCCCATGGACAGTAATACTAAAAGGAAAGGGAGTTCATGATGGCTGGGAGTTTGTTAAGAGGGAGATACTAAAAGCACAACGTCAGGCAATACCAATGAGACGGAAACATGGAAGGTGCCTAAAGAAGCCAGGGTGGCTATCTAAAGAACTTTTAACTGAATTAAGATTAAAAAAGGATGTGTACAAAAAATGGAAAAGGGGGGAAACCACCAAAGAGGAATTCAAACAAATAGCCAGCACGTGTAGACACAAAGTCAGAAAAGCTAAAGCACAGAATGAACTCAGGCTTGCTAGAGAGGTTAAAAGCAACAAAAAAGGCTTTTATGGGTATGTTCGTAGCAAAAGGAAGAACAAAGAAACAGTGGGGTCACTCAGAGGAGAAGATGGTGAAATGCAAACAGGGGACACAGAAAGGGCTGAACTACAAACGGCGGCAACAGAATGCCCCTCGGTGGGTGACGATTGTCGGGGCTTCAGCGGTGGCATCATCAACGGGCAGTTGTTGATGGGCTTGGGCAAGGTTCAGCTTAGCAAAGACCTTACCCTCATCCAAGGAACGCAGCAGGTGTTGAACAATAGGAACCGGGTAAGCGTGCTGCTGAAGTGCCTTGTTGATTGTGCACTTGTAGTCAGCGCAGATTCTCACCAACCCATCCGGCTTGACAGGCGTGATGATGGGGGTTTCCCACTTGGCGTGGTCAACTGGCTCCAAAACTCCTTGGGCGATCAGCTTGTCCAATTGTTCATCCACCTTAGCCTTGAGAGCAAAGGGAACCCGGCGTGGCTTTAGCTTGATGGGGGCGACTTGTGGATCAAGGCTAAAGGAGATGGGCGTACCTGTATATTGCCCCAAGTGCCGTCAAAAACCTCAGCAAAGTCTTTGACCAGATCCTCAGTCTCTGCGTTAGAGATGCAGTTGATGCTGGTGACTTCCATCAAACCAGTCTAGCCCTAGGAGGCTTGGCCGCTGACCTTCGACCACCACCAGTCAGAGCAGGCCTGAAAAATCCTTGAAGGTGATCTGGAACCGGCCAACGCCTACCACGGGAATGTTGTTTCCCTGGTAGTCTCTCAGGTGTACACGGTGAGAGTCGAGTTGCCTTTTAGACACTCTGGGTACCAGTCTTTTGATGGTGCTCCAAGACACGATGGACAGGGCAGACCCAGTGTCAATCTCCATGTCACATGGAGCTCCTTCAATGAGCACCGTGACGTTTAGCTTGCGTCGCGTAGGCGAGTCGGTTTGGCCAATAGTGGTTCCAGACGGGCAGTGGCAGTTGGTGAGAGCGAAACAGCTTTCCTTGGCGGACTGGAGTGAAGACTTGGACTTGTGAGGCAGTGAAGGGGGGGTGCCGGACGGAGCCAATCGGCAGACCTTAGCAATGTGGCCCCTTCTGGAACACTTCCGACAGATGGCATCTCTGAATCGACACTTGGCACGGGAATGGTTGCCTCTGCAGCCGGCATATTCCGATTGACCTTTGGACTTCTGTTGGAACTTCCTGCGCTCCCGCTTTATCTGGTGCACGTCATCGTCTTCACTGGAGGATGCCTCATCACTGCTGGCCTCTTCATGATGCACTGGAACTGGCTTCCTAGCAAGACGTGGGCTGCTGGCTTGAGGATCAGCAGCTTCCGAGGCCACGGCCTCCTCAATGGCTTTCTGCAGCGTGAGGTCTGGTTTGGCGAGGAGACACCGTTGCAGACAGATGTCCCGGACCTCGCAGGCGAATCGATCCATCAGGGCATCGTCTAAGTCTCAGAACTTGCAGTGCATTGCAGCCTGTCGCAGGGTGGTGGTGTAGTTGTTGATTGACTCCCCCGCTGCCTGGTTCCGGTGGTAAAACGCATGGCGGGCAGCAATCTTGGATGGCTTTGGCGCGTAGTGGTTGCGGAGCTTCTCTTGAATCGTGTCCCACGGAGCTGCCTGGACTGCTTCAGGTGCAAGCTGCTTCAGGTGCAAGCAATGCTCAGGCCATCTCAAACACCTCAGGCCCACAGAGGATTCTTCTTTCTATGTAGATGGAACCCAAAACAACCTGTTTTGCTTTGTTTAGCCTTATTACACTTCGCTTTGCTATTTGTGGGTGAATGAACAATTTGTTCAGGACCTGAGACAGTGGTGGGCAACCCAAATTCCCTTCTAAATTCCCTTCCTGGCAGGAACTACATGGTACAGCGCTGCAGATCTATGCTCTGCATTCTTCAGTCTCCCTCTAGCCCCTGAGAGTCAATTCCTCTTCGCCTTCACCTGGGGACCTAGTTAACTAACCTGGACCAGACTACCCCAGGGTTATGCGGAATCACCCGCTATATTTTCTGCAATATTACACCAGGATTTACAGGATGTACATCTGTCTGGTCTACCTATCTGCTCTATGTAGACAACATTTTAATATGTTCTACCAGCGAGGAGGCGTGTAAATTATTATATTTTTTTTAATAATATTTTTTATTGCATTTTTTCCCAGATAAAGACACAGTCAGATATACAAAGAAACAAGAACAAAGAGAAAAGAAAAAAGAAAAATTCGTCATTTCAGAACTTTTTTCAATCTTCTACCGGACTTCCCCACATCTCCCTCACCATGCATTCTTAACAATAAAAATATCAGCAAATTCTAACCTTGTTTCATGTGTTCCTTTTGTACTTTCAGATAGTTGCTTTTTGTGTTTAAATTCCTTATTATCAATTTACTCTAAAAACAAATGTTATTTTAAACATTAGTCCTTTCATTAATATAATTTAGTTTCATAAACTGTCCAATCTCGTTGCTGGAGCTAGCCTTTCAAAATCATGCGAAATCTTATAATTCATATAACTTATAAAGTTTTTGCAGATAGTCCTTAAATTTTTGCCAATCCTCCTCCATTGCTTCTTCTCCCAAATCTCGGATCCTGGCAGTCATCTCAGCCAGCTCCATATAGTCCATCAATTGCGTTTGCCACTCTTCCAGTGTGGGCAAATCTTGAGTCTTCCAATATTTGGCGATAAGAATTCTTGCTGCTGTGGTTGCATACATAAAAAATGTTCTATCGTTCTTTAACACCTTTTGGCCGACAATGCCCAGGAGGAAGGCCTCTGGTTTCTTAGGAAAGGTGTACTTAAACACCTTTTTTAACTCATTGTAGATCATTTCCCAGAAGGCCTTCACTTTTGGACAAGTCCATCAAAGGTGAAAAAATGTCCCTTCAGCCTCCTTGCATTTCCAGCATTTATTATCAGACAAATGGTATATCTTAGCAAGCTTGACTGGGGTCATGTACCACCTGTATATCATTTTCATAATGTTTTCTTTCAAGGCATTACATGCCGTAAACTTCATACCGGTGGTCCATAACCTTTCCCAGTCTTCAAACATAATGTTGTACCCAATGTCTTGAGCCCATTTTATCATGGCTGATTTAACTGTCTCATCCTGAGTGTTCCATTTAAGCAGCAAGTTATACATTCTCGATAATACCTTGGTCCTTGGTTCTAACAGTTCTGTCTCTAGTTTCGATTTTTCCACCTGGAATCCTATTTTTTTATCCAACTTAAAAACCTCTTGAATTTGAGCATAATGGAACCAATCTTGCACCTTATTCTTTATTTTTTCATTGCTCTGCAACCTCCAATTATCTCCAATTTTTTCTACTATTTCCCAATATTTCAGCCAACCGGCCTCCATATTGGGTTTTTTTCGGGCCTTAGCCTCCACTGGTGATAGCCACCTCGGGGTCTTACTTTCTAGTAAGTCTTTATATTTTGTCCAGACCATAAATATTGCTTTTCTGACAATATGGTTTTTGAACATTTTATGGGTTTTTACCTTGTCATACCACAAATACGCATGCCATCCTAACGAGTTATTAAAACCTTCCAGATCTAGGACATCAGTGTTCTCTAAAAGCAACCAATCTTTCATCCAGCAGAAGGCTGCAGCTTCATAATATAACCTTAAGTCTGGCAGGGCAAACCCCCCTCTTTCTTTTGCATCAGTTAGTATTTTAAATTTTATTCGGGGCTTTTTGCCCTGCCAAACAAACTTTGAGATATCCTTCTGCCACTTTCCAAAACATTCCACTCTGTCCAAGATCTGTAGGGTTTGAAACAAAAACAACATCTTTGGCAATACGTTCATCTTTATAGCTGCGATTCGGCCCAACAAGGAAAGTTTCAGTCTTGACCAAGTTTCTAGGTCTTTTTTAACTTCTGACCAACATTTTTCATAGTTATCTTTAAATAAATTCAAATTTTTGGAAGTCAAGTTAAGCCCCAGGTATTTCACTTTTTTAACCACATTTAACTCTGTTTCCCTCTGAAACCCATCTGTTTCTGAAGATGTCAAGTTTTCCCCCAAAACTTTGGTTTTTTGTTTATTCAACTTAAATCCCGCCACCCGACCAAACTCCTGAATCAGTTCTAAAACTCTTTTTGTACTAGATTCTGGCTCCTGTAATGTTAAAACCAAATCATCTGCAAAAGCTTTCAGTTTATATTGTTTCGCTCCGACCCGTACTCCTTGTACCAGCCGGTCCTCCCTAATCATATTCAAGAGCACCTCCAGGACTGAGATAAATAATAGGGGGGAGAGAGGGCACCCCTGCCGTGTTCCTTTTTCAATTTGGAACTCTTCTGTCACCACATTGTTCACTATTAACTTAGCTTTTTGTTCTGAATAAATTGCTTCTAAACCATTTTCAAACCCCCGTCCCACTCCCATCCCTTCCAAGTTTTTCTTCATAAACTTCCAGGAAATGTTGTCAAAGGCCTTCTCCGCATCAATAAAAATTAACACTGCTTTAGTGTTGATGTTAGTTTGTAAAAGTTCCAAAATGTCAATAATATTCCTAGTGTTGTCAAACAAATGTCTGCCGGGGAGAAAGCCTGCCTGGTCCTTGTGAATTACTTCATTTAATACCTTTTTAAATCTACTCGCCAAAATGTCTGCAAATATTTTGTAATCCACATTTAGGAGTGAGATGGGACGGTAGTTCTTAAGCTGATTCTTTTCAGTTTCCACTTTAGGTATCAATGTAATGAAAGCTTCTTTCCACGTTTCCGGTGACCTCCCTCCCTCCATGATCTGATTACAAACCTCCATTAGTGGTTGTGTCAAATAATTTTTTAATATCTTATAATACTTGGAGGTAAGTCCATCTGGGCCTGGAGATTTGCCCAGCTGCATATTCTGAATGGCATCCTCAATTTCCTGTTGTGTTATTCTATAGTTCAAGATTGATCTCTTCTCCTGAGATAGTTTTGGTAGGCCATTTGCTTTTAAAAATTGATCCATCTCAAACACTTCCTCGGGTCCTTGCGTGTACAGTTTTTTAAAATATTTCTGGAAACACTTTCTAATTTCATCTGGTTTCTGAATGTTTTTCCCTTCAACCTCTAGATTGGTAACATAGTTCAATTTTTGTCTCTT
>NC_138131.1:85920233-85922733 GCF_964188305.1 Podarcis bocagei
CGTGGTCTATGAACAGTTTGGCGGTGTGCTCCGCCGTGGCCACCTTAGCACACGGAATGAAATGGGCCATCTTGGAAAACAGGTCCACCACCACCAGCACTGCCGTCTTGCCCCTTGAGCTGGGCAGATCCGTGACAAAGTCCAGGGCCACCCTTTCCCAAGGTTCGACCGGAGTTTGCAGCGGTTCCAACAGTCCGGCCGGCGGTTTGTGCACCGGTTTGGCCCTCTGGCAGGTGTCACACCTCGCCACGTAGTCTGCGACCTCCCCTCTCATTCCAGGCCACCAGAAATCCCTGGCTACTAATTCCACCGTCTTCTCCTTGCCAAAGTGCCCGGCCGTGGGCGCGTCGTGCAGCTGCTGCAGCACCTTGGCTCGAAGTTCGTCTCCCGGCACGTAGATGGCCCCTTTACGGATGAGCAATCCATCTCTTAGCTGGAAACCGTCGGCCGCTGCCTTGCCCCTTTGCACCTCTGCCATCTTTGCTCGTGCGAAGGAGTCCCCCTGCAACGCTCGTCGCACCGCCTCTAGGTCCACGGTCGCCGCGGCGCACGCCCACACTGTCGGTGCGAAGATGTGCATGGCGGCCGCTGGTGTTGCGTCCTCCAGATACTGTGGCTTACGGGAGAGAGCGTCTGCCATGATGTTGGTGTCCCCCGGGACATACTCTATTCGGAAGTCGAAGTTCGCAAAGAACTCAGCCCAACGTATCTGCCGCTGATTCAGGAACTGTGCCGTGCGCCAGTGCTCTAGATTCTTGTGGTCCGTGCAAACCTGCACCGTGTGCTTGGCGCCGATCAGAAAGTGCCTCCACGCCTTGAACGCTGCGTGAATGGCCAGCAACTCCCTGTCCCATATGGTGTAGTTCTGCTCGGACTTGCTGAGCTTCCTGGAGTAAAACGCTCCCGGTCGCCACACCCCCTGCGGGTCTTTCTGCAGCAGGACCGCCCCCACGGCTCTGTCCGAAGCGTCTGTCTCCACCCTCATCGGCTTGCTGGGGTTGACATGAAGCAGCTGCTCTTCCGACGCGAAGAGACGCTTGAGTGCCTGAAAGGACTGCTCCGCCTGCTCTGTCCAAATGAACTTCTTTTTCTTGGAGCTAAGCGTGTCAGTGATGGCCGCCGTCTGCATCGCGAAGCCCTTGATAAACTTGCGATAGAAGTTCGCAAAGCCGACAAACCGTTGGACCTCCTTCCGGTTGCGCGGGCTCTTCCAATCCAACACCGCTCGAACCTTGGCGCTGTCCATGGCGAGCCCCTTGTCAGACAGCTTGTAGCCCAGAAAATCCACCTCCGTCACGTCGAATTGGCACTTCTCCAGCTTGGCGTAGAGCCTATGTTGCTTTAGCCTGCTCAGCACTTCCTTGACGTGTTTGTCATGCTCCTGCTGCGACTCCGAAAAGATCAGGATGTCATCTAAGAAACAGACGCACGTCTTGTAGAGAAGTCCCGCCAACACGTGATGCATAAAAGCTTGAAAAACGTGGGAGCCATTTTGCAATCCAAAAGGCATAACTCTATATTCGTAGGTCCCCAGTGGCGTGAACATGGCTGTCTTCCACTCATCACCCTCCCGCATGCGAATGAGGTTGTACGCCCCCCGCAGGTCCAACTTGGTGAACACTCTGCCCTTCCGTACCTTTGCGAGGAGGTCGTCAATTCGGGGCATGGGGAAGTCCGATGGCCTAGTCACACTGTTCAAAATCCTGTAATCCACTACGAGTCTCTTTTGGGGCGTGTCCCGCTTCTTAACAAAGAATACGGGACTGCCCCCCACTGCCTTGGACTCCCGGATGAAGCCGCGCTGCAAATTATGATCAATGAACTCCTTGAGTTCTTGCAGTTCGTCCTCTGACATGGAATACAGTCTCCCTTTAGGCAGCGCCGCCCCCGGCAGCAGGTCAATTTTGCAGTCATATGGTCTGTGAGGGGGTAGCCTGTCTGCCTCCTTCTCGCAGAAAACTTCCAAAAATTCAGCGTACTTGTGGGGAATCGCTTGCAGCGTGCCGAGCAGCAGCTGTGACTCCTCTTCCTCTCCTTCCTGCCTGGGCACGATGCAGTGTTCAGCACAAAAGGAAGAGCCGAAGATCAACTGCCTCTGGTACCAAGCCATCGTTGGGCTGTGCTTGTCCAGCCAACTCATGCCCAATACAACGGGCGTGTCAGATAGTTGAGTGACGTTGAAGCTGATGATTTCTTTGTGATTCCCAAGTCGCATCACCATTGGTGGCGTCTGCTTCACCACTTGCCCCCCGAGCAGCTCCCTGCCATCCACCGTGACAACCTGCAGGGGCAGTGTGGCCGGCAGCAACTGCACAGCGTGCCTGTCGACAAAGTCCTGCCCTATAAAGTCCGCATTGCTGCCTGAGTCAATGGTGATTGGCACGTCTATGGTGATTCCATTGGGCAGCTGGAGAGATGCTGTGAGCCTCACTACTGGTTTGGGCGGGAGGGGGTTCACGGGCTGTAAAATCTCTGGGGACTGCGTCACTAACACGTCTGG